>NC_028450.1:33257229-33291724 GCF_000263155.2 Setaria italica
AGTGATTGGTCCTCTTCAGAAAAATAGGGAAGCAAAGGCAGAGCATAGATATAATTTATTCACCAGAGGGGGTTTATTCACTAGAGTAGAGTATCCTCCGGGCCTTAATCGCAGTATTCAAGTTGATAACTTTCCCCAGCCTTGTTCCCCCCCCCCCCCCCCCCCCCCCCCCCCCTCGTGGTTTGCATGGTGCCAGGCACAAACACTGATTCAATTGAGATGGTTTCGTCTCAGAAAAGAAACACTTCAGACACGAGCAAATGACATATACACCACAAACGATTGTAAACGCAAAGAGAAAGATATCAACTGCAAACTCGATTAAGCATCTCCAGGATTCAGATATCACAACCACCAAAGGTGCGTGCGTTCAAGTGGTTCTCAGGCAAAATCTCCATCCAGTGGAACTGGAACGTACCCAGGCAGCAGAATACACTACTACTACTAGTGCAAGAGACTAAAACGGGCATCATCCTAAGCAGTGGCATCACACCACCAACTCTGTCTGTCTTCGACGACGAGGGGAAAAGAAAGGGGAAACAGCGCTGTAGCTGAACCTGCAAATCCCAGGAGCTTTCTTCTCTTGCCCAGGGACTCCAAAACTCTCTGCCGCGACCATCAGTCTTCCGTTATCTCATGGTCAGTGAGGAGGGGCTGGTCTTCACGGCCTTCAGGTTGTTCATAGACCTCGTGTTCCTCTTGCTCTTCCAGTGCGGCTGCTGGAGCGTCGTAGCTGTTGTTGCCGTTGCCACCAGACAAGTTCTCTTCCGGTGCTTGTGGCGGGGCGCCATTGTTGTTTCCATTGCCACCAGACTCGTTGCTGTTCCCGTTGTCACCAGACAAGTTTGCTTCCGGTTTGGGTGGTGGGGCTTCCATGAACTGAACCAGTATGGCGGTCACGTTGTAGGCAGCTAGCTCACAATGATCACAAAGTCTCCTACAGATAGTGCGCAGATTAGTTGTCCCCTGCATCAATTAGGGACAGCACAAGTTAGCAACCATTTTTCTTCAACGAAACAAATCTAACAACGAATCAATTGAAGATAAATCACAACCCAAACATGCTAATTCCATGATTCCATCCAAGTACCAGGTCAAGCAGATATTGAAGAAAGGATATACACATATTCAGTAGTAAATGTTTCTACGATTAGGCGAGGTATTTTTTAATGCACCCTATAAAATTTTATCCATCCAGTACGAAATTGCTTTCTAATGTATCACACTATCATGGCATAGAGATAACATGAGGTGGAAAGAACTCACGGCTGCTAATTGGGAGCGTATAAAATCAACCACACCCTGACTTGTCAGAAAGGTCCTGCCGAAAGAAAACAAGACACAATGTTAGCATGGAGATAAAGGCAACAAATTTAGGGGGTGAAGTGTGTTATCAAATTATACCGGCGGGTAGTGGTGGATGAGTCTGCAGGATCTATATAGCAGATTGCGGTAAAGTTGAGCTTACTACTTTATCAGAAATGAATGACATTTAGAAGCACCAGTTAACCTAGGGATTGAGCATTTTTCTATGTGGCAACTTAGAACACTCCAGGGCAATTACATGTAAACAGCTTAATGAAGAATAACAAAATTTAATTCAAGCCGCGCACAATTTAATCGGAGGAAAATGTACAGATCCCCTCTGGATAAATACTAGTATCTTAGAAGAAACAAGATCGAAAGCTACTAAATGCCACATAGAGTTGAATATTTTGCACTGTCTTTGAACCTAGGATCAAAAACAATAAGCTAACCACTTCTGAAATATTTTGCTGAGGACTTACCAGATACCCTCACTTACTATGACAAGGAACTCAACATCATTGGTAATACCCATCTAACAAAGGGGAGGTCATTCCATCAGATGACACCCAGAAAAATGTGTATAATTAGTTCTTAGAACAACTGTATTACACTTACAGTGATAACTTCTGGATTACATGTCACCATTTGGCGTTGATAATTCAAATTCTTGCTATTCTTGAATGCAAAATAGCCTAAAAGTGTCAAAAAAAACATTATAGTGCTATAGATGATATGCAATGTCCTACAACTTGCCCTGAAGGATAGATTATATACAGATGAGCAAAAGGAAATTGCATAAGACTATACCAATCGCTCTGGAGTGAGTTAAGATTCCATTAATCCGAGCGGTACCCGACCCTCGCTGCTGGAAGAATCCTTCTGCTTCTCCTGGTAGTTCAACAACCCTATCCTTGATTACTTGCCCCCCTGCTCTTTCAATTCTCCGTCTTTCATTCCGATTTTCTGGTTTGTGATCGGTGGTTAATTCAATTGCCTAATCGAAACAAGCATAGGTTTTAGGCACCACTTGAATGCATTTGTTATGAAAAAAGAGGACGCTAGTTAGATTCAGCCAAACATTTGACAAGAAACAAATAATATACCTGACCATTCCTTGAGATTATGCAACGAGAATGGCCAGCATTTCCAATAATGATCTTGTAGCCTCTAATGGCAGCTACACATGCTGTGCATCCTGACTCTTGTGGCGGTATGTAAGGGGGAGGCTGGGGAAAAAGATTCCAAATGATGTATTCACACAATACTAAAATCTTATAAAATAAGGGATTGCGAGAAATGGTGTGCTAGATGAAAGGATAGAACAATATGAACGAAATGATGAACTTAAAACAGTGAAGTGTGCAATATCTCAAGTTAATTTCAGCAATGGGGTAACAAACACGGTGCAATGAGAACCAAATCAGCATTTGGCCTCCAACCCAGAAAACCAGGCACTCAATGTGGCTCTAATTGAAGCTTGGTGCTAATGATGCCACTTTCAACTCAGAAGCACACCTTGAGAAAGAACAATGTATCCTCTATACAATAGCTATTCCTACCAGTTCTTTTTTATAGATAATAATATGCATCATATCAAAGGGCTGGCGTTTAGATTAACCCCCTCTACAGATGTATGATTAAAGAACCAACATTCAGGAGTTACAATTTACCTGTGTGAAGGGCCAACGGTAAGCACAACTACAAGCCTTGCGAAAGAAACGTTGTATCGGACCACTAGGAGCACGAGGAAGTAATTTCTTCCATTCATCTGACAGTTGCAACAGCTCATCCATTCTGCAGCAAAGTAAGCAGGAACAGCAGTCACATATCTCATACTAGCACATGTAGCAAATCTAACTATGAGCAAGATGGGCATAATATAGTCCGTCTGAACATCCACTGCCAAAAAAGGTACAGAACTAACGTATTCAACGGTTATTTTTTTTTGAACCATAATGTAATCAACGGTTTATTTTATCAACAAAATAACCTGTAAAACGTCATCCTCATTGCACCATTCAGATTGTGTTTATAGGATGGATGGTTGCGAAGCTCATTATGAAATTGTGTTGCACATAACAATGCCACTTCAACACCTGAAACAGGAAAAAGAAACAGCTCAGTATTTAACTACATTAGTAAATGCTTTTTGCTAAAACAAAACAGAGGGATTAATAATGCTCCCTCCTTTTCTTTATGTAGGGCATATTAGTATTTGAAATGTCCTTGAAAGCAAAATTTGACAATTAATTTCTATTGGAATATATTATCAACCGTATTAAAAGATATGTGAACTATAAGTATATTGATAAATTTTTAGCCACTAAACATGCAAATGTTTAACTAATTGTTGGTCAAAACTAACAAAGTTGGACTATAAAAATCCTAATATATATGCCCCATAAAAAGAGGGAGCGCTACTGTTTCCAGGAGACTATATACCAAAGAACATCCATAGTTAAATGCCCAAAGTATACATGAAGGCAATTTAACAAACACATGCAAACAATCTATATTTTCTGGACTATTATGTATAATGGGTTAAACAAATGCCTGAAATGTTCAGTTATGCAAATAGCTGACAAGTTTGATTTTTGTTACAAAAGATGTCAGTCAAGATAAAACCTTCATCGCCATCATAAACACCAAAGAAAGATGTGAGGTTATCCAGATTTGGGACAGCTGCAAACTACAGAATAAGAGGTAAAAATAAGGGTTAGTATTTAATCCCAATCAGTAGAAATTCAAGCACATATATATGTAGAGCTATTCTCACAATAATCTTGCAAAGGACCGGTAGAATACTCACAGCAGAAGTAGATTCTTTCACGTTCTTGCGCCGAATAGTTGATACTCCATAACTAATTTTGGCATTTTCTCCTCCTTCGGTAAGCTGTTGAACCACAGGTTCTGGACGGCTGTTGAATGCACCCATAGGGATTGCCTGTTTTCCTGAATTTCTAGTGTGAAAGTAACATCAATAAATAATTTACCAACAATGTCAGAGAGGAAATAAATTAAATATGTTGACACTACACTGCGTATGGAACGGACACTCAGCTCGACAAAACAAGAACTAAAAATATAAATTAGCACGAACATTTATTGTATATAGAACTGGAATTAGATTGCAAAAGAAATATATATCTATACATGCAACTATAGCAAAGGTCGATGCTTAATATGTCATTCCTTGGCCCAGTGGCTCTGTAATTTGCAAGAAATGAATTAGGTAGGACAAGGTAAAATTTCAAATTATTCAGTCAAAGTACCCTGACTATATTATGGGATGAACATATGATATGTCAATAATATAATTAAGGTGCAATAGTGATTGCCCCTAAGATTGTATTGGACAATTATACTAAATGTGACTCAAGCTTTGTACTAACAAAATACATACAGCTATAATGTTATATCAAGGTTATTTTAAAGCCAACAACATAGATACAACTACACCAGCACATAAAGCTTGAAGTGTGAAAACGAGCAGACATAGTTAGAGCTAGATAACAGATGAGAAGGAACCAGTCATTTGTTTCAAAAGAAAAAAAAAAGGAACCAGTCAGTCCTAAACAAGAATCACGAAGAATGGTCACCAGTTCAATCAATCGTGAGCCCAAAAGAAACTCAATGTTTTGTTTCAGAAATAAACAGCTTAGGCTGTTGAACTTGCAGTGTGCATTACCATCACGCAAGCAGTATTGAACAGAAGAAATACCATCTCAACAATATGACACTGCTCAGTGAACACCGCGTGTGACAGAGAAAATAAAAATATGTCAACAAACAAGAAGGCACCATTCAACCTTGTAAGAAACCCGCATCAAGAAATGCAGACCTCTTTGATGCAAATTGAATCAAATGTATTGGCATCAAGGGAATGCGACATGCAGAGATCACGTTCCTCGTTCTTGCACATCAAATTAGTGCAAAATATGAAGAACGAACAGAGATAGTACATCGTCCACTAGTAAAGCCACATAAGGAACAAGATACAAGACGCTCTTAGAACATCATCACAGAAGATTGAAGCAATAAAACAAGAGGCTCTGAAGGGATAGAGAAACAGCAGTGCAAACCCTTCACATCGTGAAAGGAAATTCCCATTTCTGGAACGCACCAAAAAGGAAAACAAAGTGGATATAGAAATAGTAAGACTCTGATGCCCAGATTGGTTGCATCATTAACAAGAATCCCACGTGCAGAAATTGCCACTTCTTGAACGCACCAAAAGGGAAAATAAAGTAGTAAAAAAAAGGCAAGATAAAGAGATACCGGCAGATACGAAGAACATCGCGTTCTTAGAAGCCGGAAATACACAACAAGAAAAGGATGGCGATCAAGATCGAGAGCACCATGTTGGAAACGATGAGACAGATCACCACGGTAATAGCACGTATCGGTGATCATTGGCCTCACCTCCCAGAAAATCACCACCAACTTCGAAACCAACAGCACCGACAAAGAATAGATGGATACATCAACGAAGGGGGATTGCTCACGAGCAAGTGAAGTCGAAGAACAGAGGCGAACAGAGATCACAACTGGGTTCTCGGTGCTCGTTCGCCTCTAACTTCAAAACCAAACGGCTGCAACAAACACACGGAATCAACTGCAAGAACAGAGAACACGATGGAAGCGTGCGGCGTAAAACCCCGCAGAAGAAGCCTCAAGACTCCAGAAAAAGAGAGGAAAAATCACACTACTTTTAAGCAGCACTCGGTGAACCAGGAACAACGAGAAAATCGAACAGCACCATCGAGCAACACACCGCCACCATCACCACCAACAACAACCAAACGAGGGCTCGCGCCTCCGCCAACGGAAAAAAACGCAACAATGCAGGACCAGGTGAGACCGAAGAGCAGAGGCGAGCAGAGGTCGCCATGGGTTTTCCTCGGCGCACGCACGCCTCCTCTCCTCCAACAAAAGCACCACGAGATTCAGAAACAAAACAGCAGGAAGCAACGCACGCACGCGCGGATGCAATCGCAAGCACGCAGGGCACAATCGAAGAAGGAGAGCGCAAAACCCCCCCACCAAAATACGGCGCTAGATTCACGAAAACGAGTAGCAAAACCCCAGCGCACCCAGCAAAAACGAGAAGAGCAGCAAGAGCAACACCCACCAGTACACCACCACCACCACCAAGAGCAAACGGACGCTTCGATCGGAACAACGGGCCGTGGGATGCGGAATGGGGTTTTGGGGGAAGAAGACGAGGGCGGAGAAACCCCGAGAAGGGAGAGGGGGAGGAGTGGGTGGGAGGGAGGGACGCCGATCTCACCTTCACCTTTTGCTCTGCTGCTGCTGCTGCTGCTCTTGCGAGAGCGAAAGCGGTTGTTCTTTTGCATGCAGCGAGCGCACCCCGCAGGCTCTTGTAGTTCTCGAGCCCGTCGCCCCGCCCGCGTCTCCAGCGTCCGATCGCTGGCGGCGCCTGGGCGCGCCTGATCGGACGCTCCGGAACGCACTTGCTCTTCGGCCCACGAGGTCCCCACGCCCCGCCCCGGGCCGCCAGACGGCCACAGCTGGAAGGGCGACCACGTGTAGGTGCAGACGCAATCGCATGCCGTCACCGCCGGGCCCGCTTGGCAGGGAGGGAAGGATCAAGGCTTCCGAGAGGTTCCTTGCCGGTCGCGTCGTCGCCGCGCCGGTCTTCGGTTGACGAGTGGGGACCTCCTTCCGCTGCACTCCCTTCTCCGGCTTCCGCCTGGTCCGCCATGGCTGGATCCAGCGCCGCCGCACGTAGTCGAGCTCGGGGCCGCCGGTCCGGTGCCGCCGCTCGGTTGGTTTGTAGCAGCTAGAAGGAAGTTTGGAGCTCGGAAGCCAACGGGCTGAAGCCTTTTATGAGAGCAATGAAGCCCATTTAGCCACTGGAAAATTATACCGTGTAAATGGATTGAAGCCCAACTCCAACACATCCTTTACAGCCCAAGAGCGAAGGAAGAATGGCAGCCCAACCGGGACCATCCCTCTACCAAACCCCCGACCGGCGCGATCTTCCAACCAATCCCCCGGCGAGTGGCGGGGCCACGCCTCCGTCCGCTTGCTCCTCCTCGTGACGCAAGAGCCGACGTCACTCCTCCCGGTCTGGGCGCTGATGCTAACGACGCGAAGGCCCAAGTCGCGACGCCACCAGCTCCCCATCTCCTCAGGCGCCATGGAGGAAGCCGACGACCACAGGCCCTCCTCCTCGACCGGCCGCCCCTTCCTCTCCGGCCTCTGCTCCGCGGCGCTCCGCCGCAAGCCCCTCGGCGCCCACGCGTCCGCCGCGGCCTCCGGCGAGGGCCTCGTGCGGCAGCTCGGCGTCCTCGAGCTCGTGCTGCTCGGAATCGGCGCGTCCATCGGGGCTGGCATCTTCGTCATCACCGGCACCGTCGCCCGCGACACCGGCCCAGGTCAACACAACTTGCTCCTCTTCCCACTTAGAATCGAAATTGGACAGTTCTACTGTTACTCCGTCCTCGGATATATTTTTTTACTAGAGTTTGGAGTGGATCAACAACTTGTTGGTCTCAGCGCGTAGTAGAATTTGCAATGACATGAAAAAAATTGGTGGAATCACTCATGCGATTAATAAATCATCCGAGAATTGCATGACCGTTTAGCTCCTTTAAATGCTTGGATTGAAATAGTTTATTTATAGATTGAATTGAACTGATGCTTTACTTGCTTGCATGGCGATCTCCCTTCGTTTAGTTTCTGCTGAAAATAACACGAGCATTTCAAATTGAAACAGGTGTTACGATCAGTTTTGTTCTTGCTGGAGCTGCGTGTGTGCTCAATGCCTTGTGCTATGCTGAACTCGCATCTCGATTCCCTGCTGTGGTTGGGGGAGCATACCTCTACACATATGCGGCGTTCAATGAGATCACCGCCTTCTTGGTTTTCACTCAGTTGATGGTGGATTACCATATTGGTGCGGCAAGCATTGCTCGTAGCTTAGCGAGTTACTTTATCCAATTCTTGGAGCTGCTCCCATTCCTGAAGGGCCATATTCCAAGCTGGATAGGACATGGAGAGGAGTTTTTTGGTGGTATCGTATCGATTAATATATTGGCCCCAATTCTTCTCATCCTATTAACTGCAATTCTCTGCTATGGTGTGAAGGAATCATCAGCTGTGAACACTTTTATGACTACACTGAAGGTAAGACTGCCTGCGTGCTAAAGTTGTTTTTTTCTTCACTACATGTAGCTTACACATTGTGAATGTGGGTAAGTGAACAGGTTGAAGTGGCTAAGTGGCTTTTTCATGTAACATCAGTGTTAAGTTTCTAAGTGAGACATTTTGTACAACGTTAGGTTTTAGTATTTTTCTCATGATATCACATTCATGTTTGGGAGGTTTTATTCAGTGTTTTGGACTGATGCAACGATGCACCTGTTTCGGTCATGCAGATAGTCATCGTTATAGTCGTTGTATTTGCTGGTGTGTTTGAGGTGGATGTAACAAATTGGTCACCATTTATGCCAAATGGTTTCAAATCTGTTGTGACTGGAGCAACAGTAGTCTTTTTTGCATATGTTGGATTTGATGCAGTTGCTAATTCTGCTGAGGAAGCCAAAAGTCCACAGGTAATGAGTAGCCTCACTTATTTATTACCTAATCTCTTTATGGCCATATTCTGTTTAGTGTGAAGTGCATTTTAACTTTCTTTTCTGCTATGCAAACAAACTTTTTCAGAGGGATTTGCCCATTGGTATCTTAGGAAGCCTTCTAGCATGTGTTCTATTATATGTTGCTGTATGCTTGGTCATTACTGGAATGGTGCCATATACATTACTTGGTGAAGATGCTCCTTTGGCTGAGGCTTTTGCTGCTAAGGGGCTGAAATTTGTTACTGTATTGATCAGCATTGGTGCTGTTGCTGGACTTACTACAACACTTCTAGTTGGATTGTATGTTCAGGTATACGGTATACCTCCTAGCTTCTTAGGTATCAGTATCAGATTCGTAATTATTCTTCAATCAAATTGATCAACTTGATGAGCATCACCTCCTTAATTTTAAACAGTCACGTTTGTATCTTGGGCTTGGAAGGGATGGGCTGCTACCTTCAATATTTGCTAAAGTACACCCAACAAGGCATACTCCTCTGCACTCTCAGATCTGGGTTGGCTGTGTTGCCGCAGTCATGGCAGGTCTCTTTAATGTGCACATGCTCTCTCATATTCTTTCTGTTGGGACCCTGGTACGAAACTTCAGTAAATATTTCAACTTGAATATCTCATTCCAGTCGTATTAACTGTTAGATTTTTAACCCTTCTATCTTTCTGGGAGCAGACCGGTTATTCAGTTGTATCAGCTTGTGCGATCACATTAAGATGGAATGACAAAGCAACTAGTCGTCGCTCCCTTGGAATTATGTCAATCTGGCAAGAGGGTGTTCTATGTCTTGTCATAGTTGCTCTTTGTGGTTTTATAGTGGGACTTTGCTATCGATACAACTATGCTATTGCCTTTATGGTAGTAGCGTTCCTGATAGCTATTGCTGCCAGTTTCGCTCTCCAGTTTCGTCAGGTAAATCCCATGTATACCTGTCTGTCCTATAATTATCAGGTTTCGCAAATCCATGTAATCCCATATGCATGTAATGATCCATTGTTTCATGCTGGATAAATCACACTATTAGTTTTGCTGTTCGAAACCATGGATAGAGCTGCCATGTGCTAAGATTTAGACGCTGATGTAAAATGTTCAGTCTCAACTCTCAATTTGCTGATATATTGTTTTCTGCAAAACCTGACCTGCCATGTATTCCCAGGTCTATGTTGATCCGCCTGGCTTTTCTTGTCCTGGGGTACCGCTGGTTCCAGTTATCTCTGTTTTCTTCAACATGGTGCTGTTTGCTCAGGTTTGCACTGCTCTACATGTTCGCTTTGTTTTGGTTTCAGTCACAGATTTCAATACTAAATAAATACATCCCTTTCTGGTGTTGCCTTGATGACCATTATTTACTACCAAATTCTCATGACGGATGGCATTGACACTTTGTCGCGCAGCTACATGAAGAAGCGTGGTATAGATTTGTCATCCTGAGTCTGATCGCCGTGGGAATTTACGCGGGCTATGGTCAGTACAATGCTGCCCCTTACAGCTCGGACCACTCATCTATTGGTTACCACGGAGTTCCTTCTGAAGCTCCATGAGCTGTGGCAAGCCTCTAAATTCTTTGAAAATACTGTACCATAAGATGGGACCTAACTGCGTTTCTCCTGAAATATTGCACAGTGCATACTCTATAGTTATGTATGTAGACAGTGAGTTTCTTAGACTGTAAAATGATATGTTGTAGTGTCCGTTCCTTAAGGAATGCCAAGTGCATAGAGTTTTGCCCAATAATAAAAAGAAAAGAAAAGAAGGAGCTGTGGGTACATTACTTTCAGCAACTCTTTGTCATGCACAGCGTATTTTGTGTATGCCGTGAGGAGCATCAAAAGTTGCTGGGCCGCCGCCGCTGCTTTGTTGCTGGGCCTCGCTCCTCCGCACTGTGGGTGGTGAGCTCAGCGTGGGTGGTCACTTCAGTCATTGACACACAATTCGCACGGCGCGAGCCCGTTGGTTTCGAGGCCGTCGGATTCCAGTTCCACCACCGCCGGGGACAGAGGACGGCCGCCTCGTCCTTTCGCAGTTCGCCACGGCCTACGCGCGCGCGGCGGGAGCTAGTTCTCGCGAGTCGCGATCAGTCGACCACCGTCGGCTTCGGCCCTCCATGGGTCGGACGCCCTTTCCGCCACTCCGGCACCGGGCCAACACGGCACACGGGAGTGATGGCCATCATTGCAGTTGCAGTTGCGGCCAGTGCAAAAGAGCTCTGTACACAATGCTACCACTCAATAATATATAGTATATAAAAGATCTAATAAATAATAGTAAAAATAATAGTGAAGGTAATTTAGTAATTATTATTTGATTAATTGTGGATGGATCAGTTTTTTCGGCCCGCCGCCTACACGTTCACTCGAATTTTTATCCAGGACGCCGTTGGTGCCGACGCCTCCCCGTGCCGCCGTTGGAGTCACGGGCGGCGCTGCCGGCCGAGACGCCCCAACAGAGGGCAGCACCTCGGCCCCGTCGCGCCCTGCCCGGTTGCTTGCCGTCCTGCCGACTCCCCTTGCCCGGTTACTTCCCGTCAGATCTCTAGGTACTTTCTTTTTTCTGGTTCAGTTTCCATGTGTTTGTCAGATTCGACAAGTAGTGGTAATATGAAATGATGGATTGATCTGAATGAGGAATCAGGTGACATTCATTGCTTGTGCCCAGTATTGCGGTTTTTACCAGTGCCAGAACATTCTTGCTTCGAATATGATAGAGTTGTAGTGTGAAGAATGTTCATTGATTCATTATTCGACACCTAATATCTATCATCCATTCATCCTTAATACTTTTGTCAGTGATACTTGAACCAGTTTAGTGTTAGTTTAGAGGTGAAATGTTTCTACCTTAAGGTGTTTGGATCTTTAGTCCGAACTAAAATTCATGTCACATCAAATATTCGGAGGTTAATTAGGAGTACTAAACATAAACTAATTACACCGATGGAGGCTAATTCCCGAGATGAATCTATTAAGCCTAATTAATGCATCATTAGCACATGTTTACTATAGCACCACATTGTCAAATCATGGACTAATTAGGCTTAATAGATTCGTCTCGCAAATTAGTCTCCATCTGTGCAATTGGTTTTGTAATTAGTCTATGTTTAATACTTCTAATTAGTATCTAAACATTCGATGTGACAGGAATTTTAGGAGCTCCTAAAGAACCAAACAGGGCCTAAGATTACTAGGATTCACCTTAGATCATGTTGTCATTTGGAGCACTAACAGAATTATAAGTGCAAGTCTGAAAGAATTAAATTAGCCAAAAAAAATAGCCTGACGCTTGTTAATAGAATGTCAGCAGGCATAGCAGTGTTTCATCAAAGTAGATATTTAACTATCTTATGTCAGAGTTTATCAAACTTTCTGAATGTAACTTATGAAACTGAAACTCTGATGGTCCAACATGATGGTTCTAGCATTTTTATATCTGTAGCATGTGTCATGAACTGTTAGTGTTGTTTATATGCTGCCTGTCAATATTGTGTTGCCTAAGATTTTTTTCCCTCGCATAAGGTACCTAATGTATCAGTGTTACATGTGGCATTCTACAATTTGTTAGTCTATTCTTAAACTAAAACAAAACATATGTAACCAGCAGGACGACTTGCTGTAGGAGGTTGGTGGTCATGGCACAATAATATTCTGCAGCACCGAAGCAGCCAAGGAGAGAGTACAGAGACACTGAGATATGGAAGACGAGGCGGAGTGTAAGTGCTGAATCCCACGGTGTTGTACTTCCATCCTTGGGAGGCGATGCAAGAAGTTACCAGTATGGTTCGACTCTAGTGATCATCAAGAAGTTACCAGTATGCCCCAAGTTCCTTGGTAGGAGGGCAAGCGTTAATGTATTGTGATGCCTTCTGTTAGCCAAGAACTCATGACCTTAATTCTGGTTAAGGGAAGAACACTGATGCAACTTTTTTTAGAGATAAGTTGATCTAGCTGTTGAACCATTGATGCGTCAACTGAACATGTGTAAATAGTATAAGTTTAGGTCTCCTCCTAGCTTCATTGTCTAGAAATATAATTGGTTCTTATCAACGGATCAGTGAGCATTTCTTTCCAAGGCAGTAAGCACATCACCCATTCACCCTCATCGTCATCGACGTGCATGTTAGCCCGGCGGCTAGCTGTTCTTCTGGACGGCGAGCTAGTACGGCAGCCTAGCGGAGAGAAAGAAGAGACTCAATGACGATAGACACTTTAGAAACCTTCTCAGCCTGTATAACTTGTGTTCGTGTCATTGTTTTGCTGTTAGAGCTTACAAACCAATGGGACTAAGCTTGGCACAGTGGGTCAGTGGCCAACTGGCCATGAGAACTGCCTGCACAAATATGCATGATCCATGCAAAGAGCCGTCCACCGTGAACGCCGGCACGAGGGATGCAACGGCGGCCACGCACTCAGAGGGTGCTCCCTCGTCAACGACCTGCCGTCGTGGTGGCCATCCTCGCCGACCACCAAACCGTACAACAACAGCTAGTGGGCGTCCATGAGGAAGAGGCGACGGACCTCCTCATGGGAGCGTAGCCCCCGGCGAAAGCAGATGGCAGGAACAACTTGCCGCCGTGGAGCGCCGCCGGCTCGGTCCGCTAGGTAGCGCTGCCATGCCGCCGCCGTTTTCGAGCATCACCGCTCTCCACTAAACGCCACTCGCGCGAACTTGCCCGGATACGGCCGCGCTCCGACCTGCGCAGCGCCGCTCGACTGCTCGATCCTGCTCGAGCGGACCCACCCTTCCCGCTGGTGACCGCTGCTCGCACGGGCCCGCACGTCACCGTTGACCCACTTCCCCGTCGCTCCTGTAGAAACGCACGGCGCCGCTCTCCATCCTCCCCGCCGGTAGCGGCGGCGGCCGCCGCCAGTCACATGAGAGGACGAGAGAGGTGAACGGGGGAGAAGTGAAATTCGCAATGAAACCATCAAAAATTTTGCTGAATTTTTTTTTTGTCAACAATTCTGTTCCAATAATACCCTTATACTGCCCATACTACTTCGTATACTATTCATATCACAAGTAAAATTTTCAATAATATATTATTAATCTCAACCGTTACTAATACTTTTCGAACAATTTAGTATAACTTAGTATTAGTATTATGAACCGTGAAATAACGAGCAAAACGGCGAGCGAAGCTAATCAAGCGAGGTGACACCCACTGCCCAGTGAGGCCAGTGCAAGTGTGCTACTACTCGAGCGTCGCGTCCAGCTAGCGCTACCGGCGCGCCATTCCTACCACATGCCCGCGCACATGCGCGACGCATCATTAACACCCCCACCGGTGGCCGCGCCTGCACCATGGAGCACCTAATCCCCTTTGCATGCGTGGCGGTGGCGCCCAGTGCCCTGGTATGATAGCCCCGGAAGCGCGGACGACACGCACGCATCACATCGCATCCGGGGCAGATACCGTGATAGAGACACGCAATTAATCTCCTGCACCTGCCACGTAAAAAGATAAGGCGCGCCGGTAAGCAGCAGCCACAACATAAGCCAGCAATCGCTAACAGCTGCTTCTTCTAACAACTGCTCCCAGCCAGCTAGGCGGACTGCAAGCAGCTGTGCTGCTATTTTGGCATGCAGCCGCTCAAATGAGCTGCAGCGACCAGCAGGCCTAGGGAATACTGTATGATGCAGCAGGAGGGTATATCCCTCCTGCATCATACAGTATTCCTTGTGCACTACACGACGGTACAGTACGTGTATGCGCAACTGTGCGTGCCCGTGAACGCAGGACCACGCCGCGTTTGCGTGAACAGAAACGACGGGAGGCTGTAACCTGTACTGGCAGCAGTAGTTGGAACTGCCACTCATGGAACTGCTGCATGAGCATCAGTGGCCACTAACCCTCCGTGGAGGGGCAAGGAAAGGGCCCGGGTTTATCACGAGCGTCACAGGCTCACAGCACGGGTAGCGTACCACCTGCACCGAACCCTACCGTACGCGCCGACAGGATCAGGCAAGAGCCTGCGGGGAGTTAAACGAGCGGGGGCGGCCGGCCGAGGATTTGGAAGCTAGCTTGCGGTTTGTTTGGCTCGGTTGGCCCTTGCAGCGCGCTGGGACAGGTCCGCCTCACCCTTCACATGCTGCCGCTGCCGCTTTTGCGTTCGGTTTTGCGCCGAGATGGACACGGAAGAAGATGGGCCGGGACAGGGGGTTTGGTCCCCGTCCCGTGGATGGGATGCCGCCGCTACCCGGTGAAAAATCGGGGTAGCCACTTTTCACCCACCTGATTCTGACACCGAGGTAGAGCATTGCTTTCGGCAGCGAGATCTCTTTTCTTTTCCGTAGCTGACTCTGCTGGATGCATTTGGAGGATAGTACAGGTCACACATGCAGGCTTCGAAAACAGAAACAGGATCGATTGGTAGTGTACGTATCATAAGTTGGATGGCTACAATATACAATGCATTGTTTGATTGTTTCCAATGAAATGTGTAGCTATTACTTCCGAAAAAAATATGTGTAGCTACAAATCAGAAAATATCAGCGTAACATCTAACCTATAGGTGCCACAAGGCAGGATGTGTGCCCGTCAGTGTCAACTGTAATTCTGTCAACTAGAGAAAAGCGGCTGATTTGGGCCACGAATGGGACATCTAGGCTCTTACCAAAGGTTCTCGACATGATGCCACCGCGCCGAGCTATACAGAACAAGTCAAGAACAGATCTCCATCGCTCGACCGCAAGGGATCAGAAATGAATTATTGTTTACTGATAAGGACAAACCACCAACCACGCAGGTGCAAGGAATGGGAGTAATCACTCCGCTTGGATTTGTCAGTACGCAGCACGTATACACATGCACAGTGAGTCCGGGAACATCACAATGTCGACGACGATACGTGTTACATTGTTATACATGCATCGGGAAGAGAACATTCCACGCACATGGTGGTGATGCACTGATGTTGCAGCATGGAAATACAACATGCAAGTCCGTTACACGTCTCCAGGGGCACTCTATGATTGTACATTTCTATTTTCAGGTAAAACAAGGCAAAAACATAATCTAGTACTCATGCAGTCATGCTCATCCATTGACAGCAGCCCAGGTGTATGTATCTTCAGATGAGTCCCCCTCTGCATCTCTCTGTGAAAGACTGTACAGGTTCCTGGATGTGAGTGGAACGCATGTGTCCATTCCCCAAATGCCCAGCTCAAATTCTGTTGCCAATTAGTTTGGGGAAGATGCAGTAGGCAGGGAGTTTCAGCTTCAGAGGATCAACGGACAGCTGTTGTGACTGTGATGCAATGCTGATTAAGTAGCAAGCTGGCAAACCTACTCACACCCATTCATGATTCATCTCGCTATCTCCTCGAGCCTCTTGAGTACATGCTTCGTGTTGGGTCTCAGCGACGGCGACGGGCTGCAGCAGGCCGTGGCCAGCTCGAAGTAGGCGTTCAGGTTCCTCTCCTTCCCGGACCTCCTGCAGTGCCTGGCGAGATCGGAGCTGAAGGCCTCGGAGATCTTCCTCTCGAGGACCAGGTTCTTGAAGGAGGCCGGCAGGAGGATGTCCCGCGGGTTCGGCCGCCCGTCGTCGGCGTGCTCCTTCTGGGCGAGCATCTCGAGCAGGACGACCCCCAGGCTGTAGATGTCGCTCTCCCTCGTGGCGTCCCGCATCTTGATCAGCTCGGGCGCCTTGTACCCCTGCGCCGCGGAGGATTCCAGCATCTCCTGGGCGGCGGCGGGGTTCAGCAGGAGGTAGATGCCGTAGTCCGATATCCTGCACTCGTAGTTGGCGTCGAGAAGGATGTTGCTCGTCTTGAGGTTGCCGTGAACCATCGGCTTCTCCAAACCTGTGTGGAGGTGATCCAGTCCCTTGGCGATGCCGAGAGAAAGGTTGCAAACTATGTTCCATCTCTGTGACTCGGCAATTCCCTCTGTAGGTGATAGCAACAAAGAAATGAGCTACCATCTCTACTAGTAATACCAAAAAGTGTTAACTGTTAAACGACGCGTTCAGAACAAATAGAACTGATTATTTCCTATTCCCTAAATATTATGATTTGCTAAGTGTGAACTGAAACTAACAGGAATCAGGAATATGGCACCAGGACCCATTGGAAGTTTCGAGCTGACATCCAAGCAGAAAATGGCTTCACGAAAAGGTTGATTTGGTGTCGAATATAATGATGACAACAACAGATAGCAAGAACACATGGGGTACCTGCACAATCGCCCCCACCCCACCTCAAAAAAAAGGGAGTTAAAGTGCTAGTGGCCCTAGTGATCTGCTTTCATATCAGTATTTAGTACAATAATGCCATGACACTTTTCCCTTCATGGAGAAAAAATATCAACAGATGTGCTATTTCCATGTGTATACTATAGCGTCACCAGATCATGAAATTTAAAAAATCAGATTATTTTCAACTCATTTCAGCTGATGGTTTTAATTTACTTCAGTTCAGTCGAACCAAACTTTTAAAAAGGACACGGTTGTTTTACTCTCGAAACAAATGATGATTCCTGTTTGGATGCAAAACAATTACATTTTGATCATACTAAATGTATACTGAAAAAAAAACTATGTGCATAATGTGCGCCATGAAGAGAACAAGAAACGCCCTAGCATTGAAGGCTTCAGCTACGTGCTGGAAGGCTATAATGCAATTCTATCATAACCCAGCATGTGGTGTGTATGCATTGTGCAATACAGGTATGAGATCTTGCTTTGCCTGTTGTCTGAGATCTTGCTAAAAGTACAGGCTCTACATCAACTCTGTCGATAATAATTGACCTGATGACCCCCACATCAAACCAACAATAGAGCGACAAAAATCATCTTTGAAATTCGATTAAGCATAAATGCTAAAACTTGGTAAAATTTATGTCAAATGTAAACGAGGGTAACAAAAGAAGGCTGCAACCAACCTTGCAAGAAGCGATGGAGCGAGCCGGCGGCGTAGAAGGGGTGCACGAGCAGCTTCTCGCCCCTGGGCCCGACGTACACCGCGCGGAGCGGCACGAGGTTCGGGTGCGTGACTGCGCCGATCCGCCCCGCGGCGGCATAGGCCTCGTCGGCCCCGACGGCGCACGCGGGGCGCACGAACCGGAGCAGCACGGCGGCCTCGCCGGAGCGCATCGCGGCGCGGTACAGCGTGCTGTGCGCGGACTTGGCCACCACCTCCCCGGGCGCCTCGAGGATGGCCGCCACCGACAGCGCCTCCCCGCCGGGGAACTTGACGAGCGCCTGGGCGCCGTGGCCGCCGTACCCGCCGCCGCCCTGCGGGCCCACGCCGAGGCGCTCGGCGAAGGGGCCGAGGTACGGCAGCGCGCCGAGGCGGTCGGCGATGGGCGCGAAGTAGGGCAGCACGGTGCTGCCGCTGGGCGCGCGCCGGCGGAGCCAGGCGGGCGCGCGGACCCACGACGGGACGTAGCGGTCGAGGCGCAGGCCGCGGAGGCGCGGGCGGAGGAAGCGGTAGAGCAGGTAGGCGAAAAGGATGCCGACGATGGGGAGCAGGATGGTGTTGCTCCGGCCCGTGCGCACCGGCTCCTGCGACGGCGTGTCCGCCTCGGCCGCCCCCGCCATCTCCATCGTGGGCGCGCCCGGGCCCTCGGGGTAAATAGACGCGCGCGCGCGAGGGGAACGAAGCTAACCCGCCGGTGGTGGCCGCGCTCTCAGGCCAGGTCCTTCGTGGCGAAGCTAGCTAGCTAGGGAGGGAAGTTTCCGGCAAGCTCTTCGTTGCTTTGCCGTGCTCCGCACAGTTGCTTGCCACTGGCCGTTCTCCTCGCGCAGAGGGAAGAGGAAAGGAAGGAGGAGCTAGGCAGGGCAGCTAGCAGGCCTGGTGAGCTACTGGCGGAGGAGGGTGGCTGTGCTGTTGTGCTGGCTGGCTGGCTGGCTTGGGAGAGATTCTTGTCGTCTCGGGTCGAGGCTTTTTATCACTGTGGGTCGTGGGAGTGTGCGAGCGAGAGTGCGGGAGAGCTTGGCTTCTTTATTTACACTCCAGTTGCCTGTTTCCTTCTCGCTTTTCCTTCGAGGGCTTGGCCTTTTCCTTTCGGAGATTAGCGTGGTACAGTAGGTGTTTAGTGTGGGCACATCTCGCTGATCTCGCTTTTGCCGCCTTTTCCCGTTGAAACTTTGGCAGCCGAGGAAGGTCTCCGGGGCAGAGCACGGCGGGCGGTTGGTGGCATCGGCGGTTGGGGTTGGGGGCACGGGTCCGGTCACCGGCGGACGGAAGGTACCCTATTTCCATCGCGGGCCGGCGCGAGTACGTTGGCTCCGCGGGATGCTGGTGCCGGGAACAGGACGCGTGCGGATGGACGGCGGGCACGGTCCCGGCGTCGGTTGGCTGCCGGCCGGGCATCTCGGCGAACGGAGGCGGCAGGCAGAGGGCTCCGCCCGTAGCCTGGCCTCGGCGGGCAGTGCCGCGTCCGGATTGTGGGATTGCGGATCCGATGGTGGACAGCAACTGTACTCTCTCGGCAGTTGAAGTCTCTGATGGAGTGATGGTGCATTAAATATTGACGGGGTGGATCATAACGGCTCCTGCTGTACGAGGAGCAGTACTACAAGGCACGGAGATCTTCGTTCAATTATTTTTCTCAAGGACAAGTTCGGTCTCAACCTATTTTCGTGACAAGAGTCTCGATCCTATTTCGACGATTGCCATGGTTGGCGACGAGTGATGGCGCACACGTAACGTACCCTCGTTGAACAGGCAGCTCCATTTCTGCTTTCGCAACCACCGCTTCCATGACTTCATCACTAGGAAGTAGGAACAAACATGTGTGACGCTGCTCGGTGAAGACGTACCGGACGAAATTAAATCAAAGTGGAGTTCCAGCTGTTTTTCGTTAAGCGTTCGGTGTTTTGGTGGCACACCAGTGGGCACAAACACAGATGTGCCTTTCGCGCTGCTGCTGTTGGGAGGTCGTCTTCTTCTCAAGCAGGACGGCTGCAAGCCTACAAGCGATGCATGGCCACCGTTTCTTTGGTGCGCCCAACAGACGAGCTCCCGTGATATCTTACTTCCAGGCTTCCAGCCATGGCACTTGGTACGGAAATCTAGCATAAGCAAACTATGCATGGCCAAACACGTCTCTAGTATTAGACAATACATGTCGGCATGTATTGTCTTCAGAGTTAAAGGCATTATTATTCACCCCAATTTATGTCCTACACGCATGCATGCCTCAAAAAAATTACTATAACGATTTGGATTCTACAAATGTTCCTGCGAGATTTGAAGATTTCCCTCTGGGACATTTGTAGCAGTTCTAAGTCCTAACCATTACTACTTGAGAAGCTTTATTTCCAGCTGATACGAAAAAGGGAGTGCTCAAATGGCGCTGAAAAGAACGCTGTTTATTTCCATTCATATACACCCGTGTGTCTCCGGCTCCTGTAGTTGCATCGAAGCACCGCCCAAAAAACAAGTAAAATGATACATGAAACATGATGTTCCAGACGAATATGAACGGATGGACAAAATACAACTACCGCACCCGCCATTCATAATGCCATGCATGTATGTGATGTATGCATGGGTGCTCGGCACTTGGCAGAGCATGTATGTATGGATCCAACAACCAACTGAACCAAGCAATGCATGCCTTGGCCGGCTAATGTCTCTGCAGCCTGATCTGCTCCCTGAACTTGGCGATGAACTCGTCGGCCTTCCTGTCCACCTCCTCCTCCCCGTCCGGCTCCGCCTTCGCCGCCAGCTCGAGAAGCTCTTCGTCCACCGACGTGTCGCCGTCACCGTCGCCTTCGCTGTGGTCATAGACGCAGGCGGCAGCAGCGAGGTCGCCGCGGACCGACCTCTCTGACGACGTGGTCATCTCGTCCGACCCTTCGGCGTCCTCCTCCCAGTCGGTGCCCTCGCCGTCGTCGCTCCACGGCTGGTCGTGGGGCACCCTCGACATGGTGGACAGCGTCGCGGCGTCGAACCCGTGGGACTTGTTGGCACCGTGGACAAAGAAGGGCCGTGACGACTCTGGCTGTGAGCATGGGGAAAGGCCCAGGTCGGCGTCGAGAACAGAGGGCGGCGAAGGGACGGCGCGCGCGCCAGCCCAGAACCCCGACGACGACGCGCAGCTGTCCGTCTCTTCACCGAAGGCGTCACCGGCGTCGCCGCCGGTTTCGGACTCTTGCGCCGCCGCAGACTTCAGCCTCCGCACCGGCAGGGAAAGCGGCCTCTCCCGCGCGCCGTGCTGGCCGTCCTCGTCGTCGTCGCTCGGCGCCGCCGCGTGATCTGCGACCACGACGAGGGGGCCGTCGGGGTGGTACCGCGAGTTCCACGCCAGCGAGCGCTCCTTGGCGGCATTGCCGTCGGCGTCGGCGTTCCTCTGGGCGAAGACGCCGTAGGAGATGACGAGGCCGAGGAGGAACAGCTGGGGCACCTCCCACACCGCCTGGGCCAGCGACGGCAGCAGCGCGAGGAGCCCGACGGCGGCGGCGAGCAGCACGGCCACGGGGACGAGACCAAGAGGGATCGCCCGCGAGACATGGCTGGTTTGTTGCGTGGGAGCTGGGGCAGCTACGCCGGCCATTGCGCACGGGGAGGGAGAGGTTTGTGCGTGCGTGCACGCGTCCGGTTCGTGGGTTGTGGTTTTGGGATCGCCGTGATAGCTTTTGCTGTAACCTACTCCGTAGCTACTAACCTATCCTGATGACCGTTGCCTTTGCCCCCGGATTCCTTGCTTTGTCGCGAGGAGGAGAATGAGGCGCGCGGCGCCCGAGACGAGGCTTGGCTGCAAAGCAACGGCGGAGAGCAGGGAGGGAAGACGATGATGGTGGTGTGGTTTGAAAGGCTGCCTGCTGGATTGCCGGCCGGGCGCGTGGTCACTTTGGCATAATCACATTCACACGCCACGGTGACAGTCCGGATCAAAACAAGATGATGAACTGCATGCAGATCTAGTTAACAAAGTCCCCAATGAACTGCAAGCGCGGCGGTGTCCGTGGCCAAAGGCAATGGTGCGTTCTCGAGACCAGCGAGCAAAAAAAGAAGAAAAAAAAAGAAAGATGCATGAGCACAAAGCCCTGAAGCACGAACACGACGGCATGAGCCAGGGGCGAGGGCCCCGTCCAGCCGATTCGTCTGGCACAAAAGAAACACTTGACCACTAAGGCACCGACACCCGCAGCCTGACCGTCACGCCGGTCGCTTTGTCTTGCTCCGGCCGACATCCACACAGCGTTGGCAATGATTCCCCCCGGTTCTTCTGGGCGCCGGCTGAACTCTCTCGGGGCCATGATTCCCGGAAAGGGGTGTTTGGGAGACTAACTGAAACGGCTGATTCGTTGAGAGAAAAATACTGTTTGGTAGCTGATAAGCTGGAAGCGAACAGACTGTTAAACTTTAGCCCTGTTACATCGGATATTCGGATACTAATTAGAAGAACTAAATATGAGCTAATTACAAAACTAATAGCAGAACCTCTAGGCTAAATCATGGATGAATCTATTAAGCCTAATTAATCCATCATTAATGAATGGTTACTGTAGCACCACATTGTCAAATCATGGACTAATTAGGCTTCATAGATTCGTCTCGTGATTTAGCCTAAGGTATGTACAATTGGTTTTGTAGTTAACCTATATTTAATACTTCTAATCGTGATTTAGCCTAAGGTCTGTACAATTAGTTTTGTAGTTAACCTATATTTAATACTTCTAATTAGTGGCCCAACATATAACGTGACAGGAGCTAAAAGTCTCCCAAACACCCCCGAACAGGAACATCTAGAATGGCTTATGGCACACGCCCGCACCTGTTGTACAGCAAAATAACGATCGCTCTGTGTGGATAAATCAGAGTGATGTTTCTTCTGTTATCTAAAAGGAGCGTGTTGTTTCTAGCTTAGGTTCAGCAAGTATGGTAAGATTTTCCCTTTTCCAGCTTGGTCCTACATATCAATGACTTAGACAATTCTTTTAGATAAGTCAAAGTGTGACAATGTTGGGAAAAAATGGGCTGTAGTTTCCACACCACAGTATATCTATGGGTAAAGTATTCTAATTCTCTATAAATACAAATAAAGAGTGTACAACATACAAGAGTTAAATAAAGACACCTCTCTACATAAAAATATGAACTCTTGGCGGATCTTCCTTCATGCAACAAGGAACTTACGAGCGGCATTACTACACTTCTGGGCCAGAAGCAAAGAGGTTGACAAGACCCCGGCAAGCTTGGACTGAGACCTCACACGCCTGAAAAATCTCTCCATCCAAGTTCCAGACACTTTCGTCATGTGATGAGATAAAGGTAAATGCTGGTGTCTGCAGATGATGGAAAGCTCTGTTAAATTCAACCACAAGGGATTAAACGGGAGAAAAGTATATCTACCTTGTGATGCTCCACAAACTTGAAGCTCAATGGGTCTAAACCCTTCTTGGTAAACTGTGTTAGATGCCTGCAGATAATACATCCTTGTTTATGTAGAGGCGAACCAAATCTACATACTGAGTTTCCAACGAATATAAAAAAGGAACAACATCTAGTTTTTCCTAAGAAAGGCACTGGACTTTACTCGGGACACAGCCAATTAGATCATTATTAAGTAATGAATTTGCAAATAGAGAACTATAGAATAATTCCAATTTACGTAGTTTCTGAATATTTGAAGCTAGCTCAGAAATGAATTAAACCATATTTTAGCCTGTATTTGACATTCTCTGGTGCCTTAAGATTCACCCATGCATACAGACAACAGATACAAAAAGGTTTCAAGTTCCAATTCAAATGCAATTAAATAAGTTCTGATGAAATAGTTTTTTATTGTTTTTATCTTTTGCCGAGAAACAGATTTACAAATTCCAATCAAAAGTACTCTGAAGTCTGGAAGAAGTTGCATCATGGGCTCAGCAAGACAGTAACATTTCACTCACCACAAGTAAAGGGGAAGAGGGCAGTCTCTGATGAGAAGAAGATGAAGAAAACCATCCGAGAGGTGTGCATCAGCTACCAGGCCATCAGGTGCTCTTTCATTACGGCATGAAATGACAGCTGCACCAACGCTGAGGAAACGTCCTTCGGACCAGACCCACTTTGGGTTCTTGCATATTGTTCTGGAGCTGTCTGCAATCTCATCCTCTGAATTTTGTCCAGATGTTGAAGCCTCCTTGCATACAAAGCAATTTGTTCGGCAGATTATTTTGCGAGGTCTCTTTTGACGAAATCGTAGTGGTTGTGCTCCAGTTACATCATCCTCAGCTGATTCTGTAAGTGAATCAGTGTTTGGAGACTCAAGAAAAGCAACCTTTGCCTCATACGACCTGGAAATGACCAGAGATTGTTTAGTTGTCAACAACATGAAGCAACAATAGTCCTACAATAGTACATAACCATTACTCACCTATGCTTCAGAAAGACCATTGTTCCAGAAAAGTCATAACGTGCAGGACCCATCCACCGGTAGTTTTCGCTCTCCCTGATAACTTCTCCATAAAAGCCATATCTACAGGCAAAATAACAAGTGACCATCAGCAATCATGTGAAAAAGATGGCCTAACATGCGGTAGTGAAATTCACAGATATGTCATTTTGATTAGAAAGAAAATAAGGCTAAGTTCACTGTAGCTTCCCACAGAAAGTAAAGGCCCTATTACTTATTTGTTTGGGTCATGGTAAAGACTCCTGCAGGATGCCTATGCTAGCTAATTTAAAAGTAAAACCAAGGACCGGCATGCAAACTCATCAAATTATCACTCTTTCAATTAATATAAGAACGAGGTAAATTCTTGTTTTCATGGATACATCACGGAAAATCCTAAATTTTATTAAAATTAAAGACAAAATTGCGCAGAGTTATTCACATCGTGCAACTGTACTATCTCCTAGAGGAAGACAGGAAGTGGCCAGCATACCCTGCAAATGAAGCGGCATAGCGTACAGTAGGCAAGACCTCAGCTGTTGGGCTACTTTTCCATCTGACTACTTGAGCTATATCAAGTGACATCCTTCTGCCGAGAATAATAAGCAGAGCAGAGGTCACAGGATCTCGCTCCCCAGTTGTGCTGCAAAGACCAATGAGCATTAACCGTCAGCAAAAATAATTGATGACTCCATATTATGTACAGACATACAGTGGGATCAGCACTTTGTGGTTAAAAAAACAAAAAAAATGGTAACAATGTGCATGGGCTGCTGGAATTAAATAGGCATGAGCAACCCAGTGCTACCTTTTGCAAGTTCACCAATTGCCATGGGCTGTGTTTGCTCACAGCTACACTACAGATATGGTAATAGTGGAATTGTCCAGTATCGAAAACGGCCATAACTATCTCACACGGAATAATCATGGGTCCACAAAAATGACTACTCAAAATACAAACTCAGTGGGAAGTAAGGAACACAGCAATAACAATCAATCAAAATAATGAGGCGAGCTTTACTGATGAGTAACTTAAACACTACCTGAGAACAATAGCATCAGTTGAGCCAGAAGGAATTATGCCAAGCCTGAACCAGTCATTTGGGAAGGAGACTAAATGATCCTTATCTGCAGGACAAACGAGTTAAATAATGACAGAAGCCCTCTAGTTTAATCAGTGAACCTCAGAAGTTCTAAGAAAAGCAGGATCACCAGGTTAGAATAATTCACTAACCTCCAATGCATGGTTCTTTACTAGAATCTGCAACAAGAAACCACCAGAATACTTACACAAGAACTTTCCATAAAACATATGCACAACATGTAAACAGGAACATACTTGATGATGGTATCTCTAGTCCTGTAGGTTGTGAAGTTGAAAGAAGAGGTTCATGGTCATCACATTTACTTGAATTCCCTGGAAACATGGTATTCACAGAATCTGGTATGGGCATACTACAGTTTAGCCCATTCTTTGCCTGTTCTTTACAGTTTCCATTGCTCCCAAAATATCCAAACCCCTCGGGAGTTGGAGGATAAGAAGCCTTGTGCCTTGAACTAAGTATCCCGTTCAGAACTTCATTAAATAGACCATCACCACCCTAAAATTCCAAGTTTCAAAAATGTTATGAGTAACATGGAAGTTTCTCCTTTTGGATTAATGGTAGCTTGTTTTTTCTCTTAACAGAACACAGTGAAAGGCATTCAAACTTGTATGCAAAATTTTGACAACATGCAGGAAGTGAGATCCCAACTGTTCGCCTAAACGGTTGTTTAGTCCGTTTAAATGGCATTTAAACACTACACACTAGCTAGCCATTTCTGTTTAATCATCCGTTTCAACCGTTTAGCCCGTTTAAACAACCATTTAGCCTGATAATTAGATAAAGGATAGGTGACCGACTGTTTACCTCTTAGCGTTTAGGATAAGACTCCATTGGAAAAAAAAAATCCCCAACACACAAGGGAGCTGCGTGTCATTGCATTATAGAAGAAAAGTTTTCTTAAAACACACCTAAGAACAGAAAAAACTTGATCTCCAAAACTGTGCACCAGGCTAAACAAGAACAACCAAAAGGAATAGAAACACCAACAAGGCCTGCAGCAGAAGCTGCAATCCTCGCGCCCAGGCCTTGCACCAGGTGTTCCTGTGTTCCTAGCTAAAAGTGTGTTTAATTTACAAAAGGATATAATAAAAACAGAAAAAGATTAGTGCATATTTATGCCCACATAGATGTTTCTAGTTTATTACGTTTACGCTCACATAGATGCTAGCTAGCTCTAGTGTCACGTCCGTGCGGAAGTGAACGGATTGGAAAGCTCTAGGTGGTCTCCGGCCATTCCTTGGCCGGCTTCCTGCACGTGGTGAGATAGCTGATGCCAGGGCGGCATCGAGTTCAGCAGGGAGATGAGAACTAGAGCAATGGGATGAGGAGTAGAGAAGCTAGATGGGATAACGGATTGATGTATTGATTGCTCGATTTCCCCGTGAAAGTAATATAGCCAGCCAGGGAGATGAGAACTAGAGCAATGGGATGAGGAGTAGAGAAGCTAGATGGGATAACGGATTGATGTATTGATTGCTCGATTTCCCTGTGAAAGTAATATAGCCAGCCAGCTTACAATACAACTAAAACACAACTCCAATTGTAATCTATATAGATTCTAGACTTCCTTTTCGAACTCTGGACTCTAATTCCGATTCTAATTCTTAACTTCTGAACTTTCCTAACTCTGAATTTTCCTTATCCAATACTTCTGACCAGCAAATTGACTATAACATCTAGTTTATTAAGAAGGTGGTCCATGCATTTGACCCTTAATTTCTTACACGTTTCCTGTCTTGCAGAATAAAGATACTCATGATGACTAGGCTTCATCATTATAATACTTGCCCAATAAATTAGAGAAAATATAGGTTGGTAACCAAGCAAATAGAATTGGAATTTAATTGTCTTACCACTGCAACAACACCTTCAAGTGCCTTGAGTTCTATATCTGATAATGATGCTAGCGTGTCGTATGCATGCCCTGCTCTATCTGTCACTATAACCTGAAGACCAACATTAGGGGTGAAAATAAGTCAAGAGCACTGGAGTTGTTCATAAATGGACAAGAAATTCTGATGTCATGAAATCATAAGAAATAAAAGTCTACCTTTGTTTTTATTTTCGCTCTATCAAATAATGGGGCTACTGTTTCCCAATTCTTGACCCCTCTACCTTTTCCACATAATGGATGAACAAATACCTGTAATGTGTTGACGGTTTATCAATCTCAACGGCAGACCAACAATGAGAAGAAGAAATATCCTTAGCATGTCTTCACAAGTGCTACAGTGTTAAGAGGAGAAGAAATGCATCATATATACCATCAGGTTCTTTGGTCTATCGCCTTCATTGTTTATGCAAGCCATGAGACGATCAAACCAAATTTTGCAGGTCTTCAAGTCTCCGTGACCAAAAATATATTCACAAGGTACCAATGGAGAAGGACGTTTTCTTGTTCTGGTAATCCCATGTACAACAAATCGATGCATCTGCATGAGCATATGATTTTGTTAAGAAGATATATATATACTTCTAGTTTCAGCCATAGGTAGTTCTTTCTAGTTTCAGCCTCAGATATCCCTGTAAGTCAGGCTTCCTCTCTTTGGTTCCTGTTTTGCCTTTACAGGCCTTGTACACTTTCATTTTTTCATGTTTTTATATACTACTTACTGCAGTTGGGGTTTTCCATACTGCTTTCCCATCAAAAAAAAAGGAGCAGTTTTCCTACTCCAGAGAATATATACTCCCTACCTGTATCTTAGAAAGTGGAATATGCGAGAACATAAGCTGTTGAGCGAATATTAAGTTTTGTGCAATATATGAATTTTTTTGAATACTTTCATTTGATTCGCCAGTAAAGGGTGATGCAACCGGTAGATCAGTATATATTGTTAGTAATAAAGGAGTATATAAAGTTTGTTTAAAATTTAAATAGCGTATGGGAGGTGGGAGAAAGCTTGTAGCTACACACAGAAACAGGATGGAACTAACCTATCTAATATTGGTTGGCAGAAATGTTTGATGCACGTTGCAGAAAATGAAGCTTGTATTAACCAGAAGGAATGCCATAACCTCAATATTTTTCTTGCCTTGAATAGCAGTTCTTGTGTTCCAAGGCCCACAGATAGGACCCTTATCAAGCAGCTCTATGGCGTAAACATCTGAAAACTTGATTTTGTTGTCTAATTTAGGCTGCATTGTAATGGATGACCAACATGAAGAGAACAGTTCCTGTAAAAAGTGGCAACTTGAGCACAATAACATGGCAACATAGCAAGAGGAATATTGGAGCCTCCTGCTGGCATTTATCATTTGCAACTCAAGAGTGTAAATTGAAGGCAACAGTAAAAACGGGGATGCATCGTAATGCTGTGATTTTTTTTAAATGCATGTAAAAGAAGAGAATATTCTACTGTCACAATCATAAATAGATATTAGTATAAACAATTTCGTCCAGTGTGAGGATCATATGTGGGGCCTGGACGCCTGATGGCACATATCAGTGACACTATGGATATTATTTCCAGCTCGGTGATCATTGCAATGGTGCTGGCCAACAGTAAGCAAATGTAGTGCTCTCTTCCTTAAAAGCGTTGATGAGGTTGAGCTTCACATACACACAGGAGGATCGATGTTTCTAGTTGGGTTATTCAACAAGCATTTGTATGCTTTCACTTGCCAAAGGATGTCTTTCAGATCACAATTCACAAATACTCCTACCCCAAAAGCCTACAATAGCTACTGCAAATCCAAAAAAAATCACTGTGGTATCTAATATTTGTTGGATACATAAACTTCCCAAGATGGTCATCCTGTGCAATGTCGCAGTTTCCAACCACTCGTTCCATGAGCCCTTTCCCAATTTTGAACCAAAATAGTGAATCAAGTACCCCCTATGTTCAGAGAGGTTGGGGTTGTAATTTGCAACCATATTCACCTTCTCACCGTCTTCCTATCCACCCTCCCAACTCTTCGATCGCCCACTGAAAGCTACACATCCCCGGCCCTGTCGCACAATCCGACTCAAGCACGCTCAAAACCCTCTCGAGGAAGCGTCACAAGGAGTTAAACCCGTAAGATCTGGAGCTAGCCTTCAGCAGTCACAACGGAACAGGCAGAGGGGCGTAGCATCAGGGGGCCGGAGCGTACCGGATGGAGGGGCTGTAGCGAGAGGTCGCTGCGGCCGATGGACACGACGACCTCCCCGGCGCCGTCCAGGAACAGCACCTCGCCGCCGTCCAGGAGCACCTCGCCGCCGTCCTGCATGGCCTCCTCGACAAGTTGTCCGGCGCGCGCTCGTGTGGGTGTCGCTTTCTTTTCCGTTGCCGGTGTGCTGCTCGAGCTTTCGGTGGGGAGCGGAAGAGGGGAAAAGAGCACGGGGAAATTTCGTTCACTTTGGGGATCGGATATTTGTGTTTCGAGGGGTTGGGTCCGCCTTGGTTTGATTGCTTCGTCTCGGACCAATTTATTTTTTTCATTTTCCTTCCATCACATATCATCTCGATTATATGTATATATAGGGATAAAGATAAAAAAAATTGAAAACCTTTCTCGAGAGGTTGGGTCCGCCTTGGTTTGATTGCTTCGTCTCCGACCGATTTATTTTTTTCATTTTCCTTCCATCATCTCGATTATCTATCTATCTATACATTATAAAGATAAAAAAAAATTGAAAATCTTTCTCACCCGGATCAGGATCATCTTACCCCTCACGCTAGACCTACATATCAGGCCTCAAGAAGGTGGGAAGAGGTACAGACTAGATCTAGGAATGGATAACGACCATATCCCAATAAAAAAAATCCAAGGAAGATCCAAATTTCTGAAGTTCACGCGTCCGATCCATCCAATTCATTCACTCAAAGTCCAATATCCAGAAATAGTATCCAAACGAGAGATGCATTCATTCTGTTGACTATTCAGACAACATCGTTGTTGCGCCCGCCGCTGACTTGAGCTCCACGAGGTTGCGCCCCGGGAGCACCTTCCCGGGTCCAGAAACGTCGGCGTGCGCTCCTAGGGTCCAGGAAAGCCGCCGCGCCCATCGTCCCTTGTGCGGCCTCGCACCTCCACTTCTCCACCAGCGGGATCTTTGCCGCCACCGCCTTCCCGACCGCGGCGTTGCCGTCAGCTGTTGTCACCGTCGCGAGTAGCTGCGCTTCGAGCTCCTCGGCGTGCTCTCGTGCCTCGACCTCGCTGGTCCCGAGGGTCTCGTTCTCCTGGCGCATGCCTTCTAGTGCATGCTTTTTCTCGACGGTGGTGTCCCGCAGGCCGACGTTCTTGCCACTGACAAGCTCGAGCGCCTCCATGGACGAGCATGACGCCGGTTGCGGACATGTGGGCAAAGGCGGCGGCGTCAAGCTCAAGCCATGAGGGTGCCGCCGTGCCGGAGTAGTGGAATGTCAATTCCGCCTGCAACTCCGCCTATTCGATCGCCAGTCACGGCTGGAGCAACGCAAGCAGCTCTCACGCGGCTACCTCCTTGAGGACCATCGACGCACATACGATAGTTGATGAACTCGTCGTTGTGCGGTCCAATACTGCTTGACATCTAGTTTATTTTAGCCTGTGGACATCCACATCCAAAACTAATCCAGTCCAACGAAGTCCAAAAGGAAAAAGTTCATTTGGATTTGGATTTTCAAAATCTATTCCCACACGTCCAGTGCTGGCCCATGGAAACCGAGAAAACCAAGAGTTAGAAAATGTCTTTGCCATTTTACACCATTTTTTCTCACCGCAATTGCGGCTTACCCGTTCGGGTACCCACGCACTCCCCAGCCGCGAATCAGGCTTGCAGCGCCTGTCATCCGATTCCCCTGCCTCCTTCCGTCGCCCCCCTTCCACATACGCATCGCGCCGTCCTCCCGTCCTCGCTCCTCCTGTCCGCGCTCGCATCCTCTTGGATCCTTAGTAGAGCATGAGCTCACAGAGCCGCCAACGGGGGCAGAAGTGGAGGCGCGGGAGCTGTAGAAGTGGCAGCCGTGATGCCTGCTCTCGCTCTCTTGATTATCACCTCTGCTTGACGCAATTACTCGGTTGTGCGGCTAGCCCTGGAACGAGCGCCGATTGCCGCAGTCGCAAGTTCGATGTCTTCGACAGCACCTGGCTGCTGGGGCCGCCCTAGATCGAGGGCGGTGCGTGGACTACCGCGGCCACAAGTTTGATGGCATCTGGCTCTCCGTAGTGGAGATCCTCCGCAAATACTCCGTGAGCCGTGGTCGAATACATCATCTTCTCATGCGACAACATCGGGTGAGGCATTGGTTTCCTGAGATTTAATCCTCCCACGCTCTACCAAGGACTTACGTTGCTCTTACTGAAGAGAATCAATTTTGGGAGCTCTGTCAAACGCACCCTTACTGGAGCTGCTTTGACAAAATGCTATATCCCAGCTATCAATATGGCTATATTTGAATTTAAGTAACTATACTCTATCCACTCCTTGCATGTTAAACCATCTATTTTAGTAGACACGCTCTATGTCTAGCTCGAGGCATAAAAAAGACCTAGCACGTGCAGTCCTGGAGGTTTTCAGCCATCCATAGTAAGTGAAGAGCGCACCTGGAGGGTGATGGCTCGAGGTCGAAGCAACCTTTGTCCATTGTTACGTGTTGAGAGAATTTTTAATAAAATATTTCTACCCCTCCATTTTGAATTGTATATTATTTTAATTTTTTTAATTCATAAATCTTACTTATATATCTAGACAGGAAGTAATATATAAAACTATATATAATCTTATAAGAGGAGTCTTATATTTTAGCTTTGACGGTGAACGAACCTTGCCCATTACGATGTGAAAACTGAAACCGAACATTGAAGTGGTTGCTCAAGTTGTATCATCCAGCTCTAACTAAAGGCGTGCAACCTTTATACAGTATACTTGTGTGGATGAAATATACGTTGCTACTCCCTCCATTTCAAATTATAAGTCATTCTTAGAGAGTCAAAATATCTCAAATTTGACCAAATTTATATAATAAAGTACTAACATTCATGATACCAAATAGGTACCATTAGTTTCTTCATTAAATATATTTTCATAGTATATCTGTCTGGTACCATAATTTTTTATGATCTTCTCTATAATTTGGTCAAACATAAAATGGTTTGACTGTCTAAAAAAAGTTAGAATCTTCAAAAAAGTTAAAATGACTTATAATTTAGAGCGGAGGGAGTAGTTTTCTACTTTGATTAGAAGTCCTTACAATGTGAACTGTACAATTGATTAATCGATGTTTGTGAATTCGTCCATGCGTTCCTTAATTCCATCTTCCTCTCTATTGGTAATGGCTATTTACATGTTCTACTGCTGCTTGGTGTTTATTTCAAATTTGTGATTGCGTTTTCTTAGGTTACTGTCAATATGAATTCGTACAACCTACTGTTTTTTAGAAAGTTGCGACTCGCCCAACGAATGCCTATAACTCTTTTGCTAGCCTGCTACTGTATTCCTAAAATCCAGTCAGTGCCCCATCGGGGGTCCAACACGACGGGCTGCGTCGTACTACTACGCTTTTTTTCCCTTTTCTCGACGACGCGGGTGTTCTGTATCAGCAGCAACTTGCGAGAGAAATCTGGCCCATATACATTTGCAGCCCAACTAAACTAGCTTGTAAAGTCCCCGGTGCGGCGCAGAGGCAAGCAGGAGAGAACCGCAACCCCCAAGCCTCGACTCGTCCCCCCTCCCTTCTCCGGCGACTCCGACTCCATCGGCGCCATTTCGAGTCCAGGGTTCAAACATGCCGACGGTGGAGGAGGTCTTGGCGATGGAGGTCCGGCTTTTCCCCCTTTCCTCTCCCCTGAGATCGTCGCTGTTCTACTGATACCTTAGTTGTGTCGTGATTGTGATCGTGTAGCCACCAATTGCGTAGTGTCCTCTGCCCTAAGAGAGAGCGCCCTTCCATTCCGCGGCATAATATGGTCGGAGATTGCACGCAGATGCAGTGATCCTGCTTTAATTGAATTCTGTTTGACTGTTTTGATCTTCGATTGTTTGAACTGGAAGTAATTAATACCTAGTGTTTCAAGTACACAACTAGCAACTAGCAACAGCAAGTTAGAGGTGATGTTGTCAAATTTTCTGATTTGCTAATCCTCTAAATTGAAATGTATCATCTTAATTCATAACTCTTCAATCTATTACTTTGGATCGATTAGCTTATAAGTAATCTCATCTATACTATTTGACTCGTTATATGCATCACTGTGCCAATCTTTTTTTATGGGAAATCATTTTGCTGTTCAACATCGGTATACTACTGATCACCAACTGCTTCCCGGTGCCCAAACAAACATATCTACCAGCTGATCGATGGAACGTTTGCGTGATCAATTTTTTTACTAGAGAACACAGAGTTTAGGTGTTTAACAGCGGTAGTATTTCTTCTTGTAATGTTGACCTTCATTTTGTATGGATCAATGTTGGGTTAATGTACTTTCTCCCTACAGAGCTGTTATTATCATTTTCAGTTTGTTTTCCTTAATGGATGAAATGGAATGAGTAACCCTGTTATTAATAGCACGATATTTGCTTGAACTCATTTTTTATGGAATACATACTGTTTTACCTCATATTTAGAGCAAGCTTCCATCGACATAATGCTCTGCACGGCAGCAACTACCATAAGTCCATAACTAGTATAATTTTGTTGTACCTATCGAGGAAAATAGTCCTTCAGCTTGTGTGTTTGTAGCATCCGTGATTCCACCAATATGATGTGATTCTTTTGTGCATGTAGCATGTACATATATCGTATGGCAATCTGATCTGTTGCATATTAATATTATATGTAAATTAGAGATTAATACCCCCCCCCCCCCCCCAAAAAAAAAGGACACGGGCTGCTTCTTCCTAAAAAGGTTTGATCCGGAATGGGTTGGTATAAAATCCCACCCAAAGTTTTCGCCAACAAAGGAAGTATAAATTAAGCGCAAAGGTTACCTGTGCTGGAAAAAGTTTTTTTAAAATTTACAAAAAAGCTCTTTACGAAAAAAGTAAACCAATCTGGGAGCCGAGACTGACCGCCCCTCTCCAATCGGAAGGGCGCAACAGGACCGGAGTTCCAATGGCGCTCCTGTGGGCCATGACATTTCCACTTTTGGGCACATTAATTTTAAAGGTTGTCGGGCAACTCTCAAAGCAACCCTAAATATCCCTAAAAATTTTTATTTTCGGAGAACAAAGAAAAAAAAA
>NC_028450.1:33291824-33484212 GCF_000263155.2 Setaria italica
ATGGGTTGCGGCTTCCGTTGCGTAGCACGCTTACCGTTTCACCCACCTCAATCGCGATCCCGTCACCCCGCTTATTTGCGTGTGGTCTCTCCTCCCCCAATCACCCATCACACTCCTTTCCCACACCACGTCATGCGCGTTCATCTGCTGGTCCTCGAAGAAGGGGCGGCAGTGCGGCACGCCATCGTCGCCATGGGCATGCCGTCGGACATCCCCTTGACGATGGATCCCCAGCCAGAGTGCGTGATGAACGCACCCACCAACGGGTGCCGCAGCACGGCGGCCTGCGGCACCCACGACATGAGGATCCGGCCCGGAGTTACTAGTCGCCTTGGTGCGGTCCAGGAACCCGGTGGGGGCAGCGGCCATGCATCCTCCCGCAGCGACCACAGGAAGGGAGCGCCGCTGGCCTCGAGCCCGTAGGCGAGCTCACAAAGCTCGTCAGGTAGCGGCGCGACGACCATGCCGAAGCTGACGTACGTGATGGCACCAGCGGGGCGGCGAGCAAGCCAGCTGAGGCAGCCACGGGGTCTTCGGTGGCAGGCGCGATGGTGCCGGGAGGAGGTGGTAGGGCCTGATGGCGATGGGAGGCATCAGCAAGCGCCGCGGTGAGCGTGTCCTCCAGGAGGTTCCCCAGCAGCAGCGGCTCAGCGAGGCTCGGCCGCGCGCCGCCACCCTTCCGCCTTGGCCGCCTCCGGCGCGGCCTTTGGGGCGGCGCGACGCGGTCGGGCAACGGTGCTGGCATGAGCAGAGAGCTCGAGCGGCGCATGAGCGAGGAGTCGTGGGGGACGGCGGGCTTCCGATGCATTGGTCCCTAGCATGGCAGTGTAGCGGCTAGGCAGCGGCGGCGACGAGGCAGCAAGCTAGCAACAACGCTAGGAGATGGAGGAAGCTACACAGCAGTCGAGATGCAACATCCCGTGGCTGGAGAAAGTCAGGATAAGGATGACTAGTCAAGGAGGAACAGATAAAAGAAGAGAGCACTCGTACGCATTCATTGCCGACACAGAAGAAATTGCGAGGGGGAAGCTACCAATAGGGGGTCATACGTGCTGACGTGGCTAGTTTTGAAGTATTGGGAAGTTTATTATTGGGATCTGCTGTGGCATGACATGACGATGTTGGGGAACAAATTTTTAGTAGAACCCCAATACATAATTTTGAGAATTTTTTTTTTGAAAAACTTTTGGAATTGCTCTTACTAAAAGCTAGGGAAACATACAAAGCTATCCTTGCTGTTGATGGTACTCCTAGGCTCCCCCGCGCAGGTACATGCCATCTATCAAGAAGTGATTATCAAGCAGTTTTGGAACTCTTTAGTTCAGTTCACTGGTGACAAGTTTGTTTCCTTAAAAATAGAAGAGATCAATCGTAGTAACTAGTGAGTAAACAGTCTAAGTGTAGTAATTAGCGTGGTAAATATGATGACGAGGAAGCTTCGAGAGCGAAACTGTTGTTGATGACGGGAAACTGAAATTGAGCGTTGGGTCTGCCTGTTCTAGTTGCATCGGTCAACTGAGAGGTGTACGTAACGTGTGAACACTTGCTTGTGGACGGAACATGTATCGCCACTCTGACTGAATGCCATTGCAATATGAGTAATACGGTCGGTCAATGGATGACGTGAATTCACTCCTGCTTGCTCACTGCCTGGCTCCTGTCAATGTGTACATGTCCTTATGCTGCTTGATGTTTGTTACGAACTTACAATTTGTTAGGCTGCGGATCTCTTAGCACTTTGTTATTAGCCAGCGTACCTGGGCGCTGTATGGCAGTCAGTACGTGTTGTTTGTGCTGAGTTTGTCCCTCTCCGAACTGTCCGAGACAATGCGCACTCTCTAGTGTATGTTCTCTCACTCTCTGGTGGCATATACCTGATTGTCTGTATGGTCGATCAAGGCTGTGTTATACGGAACGATTTACAGCACATTCATATACTTGAATAAAATATATACACGGTCATCCTTATAATTCTACATTCTAAAAGCAGGACTATGATGAAATACCCTCATGAATGTCAGTCTACATTTTGGACCCGTAAACCGGCGAGCACTTACAAAAGTACCAATATCAGTATGCTTTTATCAAAATATAACGAATATTACTATGCGCAGGAAAACTACTCATCTTCATCATAATAAGCGAAACCACCTCATCATGTTTCCTTCACGGAAAAAAGTTTATCGCATACCTTCCTGAGAAAAAGAAGCAGCTTATCTTATGCCGAAACATGTGGGCGTCATGTTTATGACTTAACACTAGTTATATACAAAAACAGGGCCAACATGACACTTGACTACTTGAGTCAGAGTCGAAGCCGGTCGAGTCCGTCCGTCCCTAGATAGAGGGCCAAGCCCAACCACAAAGGGGCCCGAGCCCGAGTCGGAGCCGTGACCCGTCGGGTTAGGTCTACAAATGAAGGTGAGAGGTCCGTGGAGGGATCAAAGTCCAAACGCATCCCACCCCCACCGCCACGTTCATCTTTGGGGGCTCTTGGACTGGAGTCTTGGAGACGGTGGGCTTCACCGGCGGACCGATGGATCGGTTCGACGCCCTGAGCGATGAGGAGATCAGGTCCTTCGCGGCGAGGCTGGAGGTTGATCCGTACAACCTGAGGCACATCATCGAGCCCATGGAGGGCATCGCCTGCGTCAACCTGCGGGAGGAGCTGGAGCGGTGTGGGTCACCGACCACCACATGGAGAAGGAGCGCACCAAAGGGATGACCCTCGAGCAGCTCGTCGCCGACACCCGGGCCACGCTCATCCCCTCCATGACCGCAGCCCTGCGCCTGGCCCAAGAACACCTCGCCGCGGGTGTTCGGGAGGCATGTGCTAAATTTTAGCACATGTCACATCGGATGTTTAGACACTAATTAGGAGTATTAAACATAGTCTAATTACAAAACTAATTGCACAATCCCTAGGCTCAATCGCGAGACGAATCTATTAAGCCTAATTAGTCCATGATTTGACAATGTGGTGCTACAGTAACCATTCGCTAATGATGGATTAATTAGGCTTAATAGATTCGTCTCGCGATTTAGCCTAGGAGTTGTGCAATTAGTTTTGTAATTAGACTATATTTAATACTTCTAATTAGTGTCCAAACATCTGATGTGACAGGTGCTAAAATTTAGCAACCGCTATCCAAACACCCCAGGAGGAAGCCCGGAAGCACTCGCCCAAGGGCAAGGCTGCCCTCTAATCAGCAACGGCGCGCGCATTCCTGTCGACAGGCGCTTGCTTAAGGCCTCTGCTCAGCTCAGCTCAACTCAAATAAAATTAGTATTTGTAACCTCAGATTCCATCTTTACATTTGTATGAGACGGCTCTTTTCGTATCTGAGAGCTTAAAAAGTTCATGGGAGATTAGCTACGAATAATGTCTGAGATAAGCTTTCTTTAGTTGCTATAATCTGAAGATTTGCTAACGCCTAACAGAGTTCCAGTCTTCCAGATTGCCCCACTTTAGACAGGCCTTTGCTGTATTGCACGTTGCACCCGTCGTCCCATCCTATCCAATTGAAGGATTAAAAGATCTCTACCAGATGTAGTGATATACTGATATATATATTTCTCTTAAATGAAGAAATATAGTAGTATCTATCATGCTACTTTGCTCAAAATAAAGAACGCCATAAAAGGGCACACAACGGGTCCGTTCGCTTCAGCTTATAAGCCGGCTGAAAAGCTGAAATGGCTGATTTGTTGTGAGAGGAAAATACTGTTTGGTGGCTGATAAACCGGCTGAATAAGCTGAAGCGAACAGGTCCAACATTTTTACTTCAATCTGCCAAGTCTTTTCTTAGACATGAAAGGCAGAGGCAAATGGAAGTCCTAACTGAACGTTCATAAATTCCTACGGTGTTTAAAGACACGTATTTGCAGATGGTAAAATAGTAAAATAAGCGCAAATCTTCTGCTGAGTGCTGACGCCATAGAAGATTTTTCTCTTTTTTCTTTAGAAACGTCCATGATGTAGCCGTATTGCGTATAACTGCGCGCGATACTGGGCCTGGTCTTGTCGTTCTTCCTGGTCAGGCCCAACCAAGTTTTCTCTCCAACCCACCACCGCACCCGCACAAACCTCCACTCCAACTGATCCCCTACCTCCCTCTCCTTCCGCAGTTCCGCCTCTCGCAAAAAATTCAAAACAAACTTTGCGCCCGTCGATCCGCTCCAACTCCAAGCAAGACGCCACTACCTCCCCGAACGGAACCATGGTTTCCGCCAAGGAGACCTACCGCGCCGAGCTCCGCGCCGCCGCCCGCCAGCTCGGCGAGCGCTGCCTCTATTCCGCCGCCAAATGGTACGCCCCCAGGTCAACCCCCTCCTCAAACCCTAAACCCCTAACCCTAATCCCCTCCCTTTCCGCAGGGCCGCCGAGCTGCTCGTCGGCGTGGAGCCGGACGCGGCCCCGGCCCCGTCGGCCGCGATGGACTCCCCGTCCTCCTCGTCCGCGGCCTCCGCAGGGCGGCTATTGCACCTGCACCGCAGCGGGGGTTCCAGCTTCCGCCACCGCCCACGCCCCGGCGGCGGGCCCAGCTCGGAGGCCGGGACACCGCTAGGCGGCGTGTCGTACGTCAGCACGCCCATTCCCGACGACGACGCGTTCGATTCGGGCGGCGACAAGTACCTGCTCGCCAAGACCTACTTCGACTGCCGGGAGTACCGCCGCGCCGCGCACGTGCTGCAGAACCAGGTTGGGCGCAAGGCTGTCTTCCTGCGATGCTACGCGCTCTACATGGTGAGATGGGATCCGCTTGTCTATTACTTCCTGCGTTGATTTTTTTTGGTGTATTGCGAATTTTCAGATCTGGGATAGAGCGAATGGTGTTTGATGAAATGCCACTAGAGCTGCTGCATTTTAGGTGAGAGTTGGGTAGGTATGGGGCCGCCAATGGATTAATTGATACATTTTGCTTTTAGGTGTAATCGATACATACTACTGGCTCAAACGTCTAATTAGTTTACTTTGATGTGAGAATGAAGTAATCAATAAATTCTCATTTACTGAGATTTTACTTGAAAAACTGAGCAGAACTGGACTGCAGGAGTAGTTTCAACTTGCAATTGGCCAATTGATGGATTATGCTTGATGTGTGTGCTCATGTACTGCTTTAAGCGAAAAGAATAGTTTGACATTTAGAAAACCTCTAGTCATGTATCATACTTAGCTATTGTTTCCCTCTTTGTTGACAAGCGCTTAGCTTTCTGAGCATTAGAAAGAATGGATGATGCGTGATTAATGACTCCTTTTACTGGCAAGTTGGTTTTGGTGTGATGATAGCATTGGATGGATATCTTACCTTCAAACAGGCATTTGTACCATGTACTCAGCACAGTGTTTCCACTAGTTCTGCACACTGCTGTTATTTTGACAAAGCTATATGCATAAGGAGTTCATAAATATGAGTGAACAGTCTCTGTTTCTTTTTTGTTGTAATGTTGAGGGCTTCAAACAAGTCTATTAGGGCATGTTTGGATAACATCATTCCATCCCAGTACATTTGGATTGGAGTGAATTATCATGTATCCACTTATATGTATGGATCGGAGGGGATTATCATGTATCCAAACACGGTCTTAAATGGTTGTCTGTTTCTATTCGATATTCAGTATCGAGACATGCGCACAAAAAGTATAGCCTTCCACTCCATAAAATTGTGGCTGCATCACTGGCGACTGGTGAAATGGAAATGATTAGCATTAGTTCTTGAACCATGGCACCTTTCCTTTTTAGGATATCCTTTGCCAGTTATGAAACGCTTCAAGGTGGCTGGTACAGAGGGTTTATTTCAATGTAAAGAATTGCAATAATTACAGGCTGAAACTCCATTACAGGCACTCATTTTATATTTTAATTGTCAAGTTAGTTTTTTTTACTGAATGTGCATGATTTGGGATTGTATAATGGTGAATATGTTCCAGTGTGTCTTATACTTGTGTGCATCTGTAATAATGAAACTCCATGGTCTGATCTGTTATTCTGTGAAAAAGGATTTCTGTGTGCAGTTTAATGTTTTGCCCTTTTCTACACACACTATGACAGTTTTTTTTTTCACTTTGCCCATAGTTTAATTAGCAATCTATTTGATCTGCAATTTTAGGCTGGAGAGAAACGGAAAGAGGCGGAGATGATAGAGCTTGAAGGATCGTTGGGCAAGAGTAATGCTGTTAATCAGGAACTAGTTGCTTTGGAGAGAGAGCTGTCAACACACCGGAGAACTGGTTCTATTGACTCATTTGGGCTCTACTTGTATGGCCTTGTTCTACGTGATAAAGGATGTGAAGGTCTTGCTAGAACGACTTTGGTAGAGTCTGTCAACAGCTACCCTTGGAACTGGAGTGCTTGGTCAGAGTTACAAGCTTTATGCACCAGCAGCGACATTCTAAATAACTTAAATCTGAAGAATCACTGGATGAAAGACCTCTTTCTTGCCAGTACATATCTGGAACTAAAGATGCATGAAGAAGCTCTGAAAAGATATGAGCGTTTGATGGGGATCTTCCGCTGCAGTGGCTACATTCAGGCTCAAATTGCAACAGTGCAGTACAGTATGAGGGACCTGGATGAAGCTGAGATGATTTTTGAAGAACTGCTCAGGACTGATCCTTTCCGTGTAGATTCTATGGATATTTACTCAAATTTACTATATGCAAAAGAAAGCTTGACTGCTTTGAGTTTCCTTGCACACAGAGTATTTTTGACAGATAAATACCGCCCAGAATCTTGCTGCATAATTGCAAATTACTATAGTCTGAAGGGCCAGCATGAGAAATCAGTTTTGTACTTTCAAAGGGCACTAAAGCTTAATCGAAAGTATCTCTCAGCTTGGACCCTTATGGGACATGAGTACGTTGAGCTGAAAAATACTCCTGCTGCCATTGATGCCTACAGAAGAGCTGTTGATATTAATCCTAGAGATTTCCGTGCTTGGTATGGCCTTGGTCAAATCTATGAGATGATGGGGATGCCATTTTATGCACTTTATTACTTCCGGAAATCATCATATCTGCAACCCAATGATGCTCGTCTCTGGATTGCAATGGCTCAGTGTTATGAAAGTGATCCACTTCAAATGATTGAAGAAGCCATCAAGTGCTATGAGAGGGCTGCAAATAGCAATGACACTGAAGGAATAGCACTTCACCAACTAGCAAAGTTACACAACTTGCTGGGGCATTCTGAGGAAGCTGCATTCTACTACAAGAAGGATTTAGAGAGAATGGAGGTTGAGGAAAGGCAAGGCCAGAATTTTGTTGAAGCTCTGCTTTTCCTTGCTAAGCATTACAAGAGCATAGGCAGTTTCGAGGAAGCAGAGCACTATTGTACAAGGCTCTTGGACTACACTGGTCCTGTAAGTTCTCTGTGCACATTATTTCCCTTAGAAAGAGTGAAAGATGAAATGAACATGAAAAGCCAAATATTGACTCAAATGTTTGCTAGTGAGTTAATGGATCGTGTAATATTCCACAGTCCAAACTAACATGAGACTAGTTTTTTTGAGCAACACAAATTTACTCAAATCACATGTAGTAATATAGGGTTTACAAGTGAAACAAAGGCATCTCATGATTATGTTGACTGATCATTGATCTCTGCTTGCATTGATTCCCATGATTCTGATTTACCGGTTACCACTGCCTTCATATGCTGATACACATTCAATATGTGCAGGAGAAGGAGACTGCTAAAAATATGTTACAAGGGATAAAAAGGTTACAATCGGGGTTTCCGTCAATGGATATTGATCATTTTGCACTGTAAACTGTAAAGTCCACCTGCAGATTATTTATTTTGTTGGGAAATCTGGACAAGCAGTGTAACTGGACAGGACAATACATGCTGGCTTTCATGCAAACAGCTGCCAGAGAAGACTGCTCATGAACTAGGGGAGCTGGTCAGTACTCACCCGATTCAAAGAGTGAAGCAAACACTAGTGAGGGCCGCCCATCTGATGAAACTAGTGCCATTGCATAACTCGATCAGGAATTACTTCCAATCTCCCTTCACAGAGTGATGCTTAGTGTTTGTATCCTTGCTATGCGACTCCATACTTCTGGAGATGAGGATCTTGTGCGCATGATGCTTGCTTCTATTTGCTGGAGCCTGGCAACAAGGAGAACCAGGCGCCTGCATGGAGCGAAGATGAGCGTCATTGGAATGATCCAGATCCCTAATGCGAATATCAGCATATCTCCCGCCTGGTTCCTGTGAGGCTTCTAAATTTCTCTGGATTTGGTCTTCTTCACCAGACAGCTCTGGTCTGTGTTCCCCCCATGGTTGCTTGCATATATAAGCTTCTCTAGAAGACTTGCCTTGCCTTGTCTGCAACCTGCGTGCTAAATTATTGCTTATCAAATTATCATAACAGTAGTCGCTGCTGACATTTTGCGAAATTAAGAATTGTTTTTTAAAGAAAATGTAGACTGTAGGACAACTGTGTAGTACTCTGCGTTTCTGCTTGGGTGCCCACATGATGTAACCATTGGAATAAAGTAAATTCCTTGCGATGATGCATGATGAGAGTTTATATTTTAGTCTATAACATAATCTACTTGTGGAATCTGCACCGTGCTGTTGGTTTCTTCTCCATTATCGAAAAGAGAGGATAGATGCTTCCACTGTAGTACTTTGCAAGGTTGTTTCTGATTACTGTTGAGTTGTTACATTCCTTAGCCTGCACTCTTGTTTGGTCCAGACCCTGGAAGACGTACCATGCAACAACCCCAGGCGTTGGATTTTGGAGGCTTGGGGTTGTGGTCTATCTGTGGACTGTGGAGTTGCTGCCTGGCCCAGGGCTACACCAAACGGCCCGAGTCTTAATCAGTAATCACGGCGATCCGAGCGGCGCGCAAGTTGTTCCTTTATCCCTTTTTTCAACCAAACAATCGAACTGTGCTCGTTTTAATCACTGCGAGGTGCGATCCGATCGGGTCGGTTCGCATTGTTCCTTTTGCCCTTTTGCGGTTGTTGGTGTATTATTGAACTGCCGCATCTTCTCCTTTCCTGTTCGAAGATGCTGTAGCGTCCGATCAGTAGTACTTCCATTGTCACTTGTCGGGGGCTCGTGGAAAACGAATCTTCCATCGTCACTTGCCGATCGTGCTTTGTGAAAAACTAGTGAGTGGTGCGAGGTTTTGTTGAGTATGCGGAAGCTGTTGTTATCGTGCCAACAAAGTTTGTTTATCGAGACAATTCCCTATTTAACACTGAGAAACTACTGGTCTTCCCGGCGATAAATTGCCAAGCTGTAGATGCGGTGCTGCCGAAACTTAGGCGCAGACAAAGAGCGCCACAATCTGTGGCGAGAATACATACAGTTTTCACCTGTGTTCCGTGTGGCTGCTGACACTTACGTGCAAATCAAGCACCTGCCAACATCTCAGTGGCGCCGCCCCACCTGAGTATCAATATAAGGAACGAAAGTTGAACTTGTATCAAATAGGGAACTAAAATTTTTGAGGATCAATAGTTTTTTTTGTATCAAATAGGAATTGTCTAAAATTTATTCGTTAGTTGGCCTGAAAAATGTATTTAGTAGTGCTGCTACTGCTAGGAGATTAAATGATTAAACGTTGCAATGGTGATGGTTCGCTTAGTTGTAACGACGTCATACGGTCGTGCAAAATTTCCAGATCTTTATCCAGTTCCATTTTAGCTGCATTATTATTATTATTATTATTATTATTATTATTATTATTTTTACTGATGCCAATCAAATGACGGACGAATGCAAGCGCGTTGGATAACATCGTTTTTCAGCAGCGATGATGCCATTGTTGATCTTCCTACTCGAATAGCATCGAAACAGCATCCTTCTCTTGATGGTTTCATCTTCTTCAACGAATGAGGCTTGAATCATCTGCTTCAACTGTTACATTACACTACACGTTCTTTGCTTCTCTCCTCAGATCTCTGTTGCTTAAGCCCAGTACTTTACCCATTACTTAACGCCTGAGTTTACACATCCGATCCGACAGGATCAATCCCTAATCTTCGTACTGTAGCGATGGCAAGAATCACGCTACACGCCATTGACTAGTATGGGCGCGCTAATGATTAGGTTTTCGTCTCTTCGGTGCTAGATGGGTCCATGAAGCGCAGGAGCCCATCTTCCCGATTGAGACTGCAAATCACACCATTTTCTTTTTGTTCATGCTTCAAATAAAAAGTAGTATTTATTTATTTTTTTGAGCGTCCCACCAAAATGGAGGGGGACTCTGATCGCCCACAAGCCCACGCCCAGTCCCATCGCTGCTTGTCGTCGGAATGGCACGCCGTGCTCCACACCCACGTGACGTGACGCTGGGCCTACCCACGCTTTCGTCATTTCGTGTTGCTCGTGCACGAGCACGGCGACGGGAACTTCAGCTCAGAGCGAGGACGGATGGGCTACCCAAACGGTTTCTTGCCGCGCAGAGCAATCTTGTTTCTTCCGTCTCTTGCTGTGGGCTGGTGGCTCATCACTGCAATGTGTGAAGTACAGTTCGGAACCACGTATCGTTGGTAGAGAGAAGGAATGGACCAAACATATTCAGATGATACAAACCCTTCTAAAAGTATTTAAAAACAGTGGTCATTTTGGCGTTTGCTGCTTCAACGACCGATCTCTTACAAAATTTGATTTACAAACGCCATGGATTTGTTCACAAGAAGGGTATGACTATGATATAGGTGGAGTTACGCTCTTACTGACTGTTCATCATCCATCTAAGAACCGAGTATGAGTTTTGATTTTAGCAGCTGACTATAATCTATAGATGAAGGCAAAGGAAAAAGACCTCAAAATTTGAGTTATCAACTGTCCAATGACGAAGTTAAGAACTTATACTATGCTCCTCTATTTATTTTAAATCTATACGGAAGCTGACCACATTCAACTTTATTTTTAAATTTTAAATAAATGTGTACAGAAAGAACCAGCAAACAGCATCCGTACTCAATAGACATATTCTTTCATTGTGTACAAATTTGGCAGAAAAGAAATCAGACGTATGGTTTAGAACCAAATGAAACTTGGAACACAGTGACAAGATATATCAGTTGTACTACAGAGTAGAGGCATGTGCAGTAAAGACTACTAAGCCTCAGCTGTGCTTGTAATACAAACATAAAGATGAACACCTAAGCCTCAGCTGTGCTTGTAATACAAACATAAAGATGAACACCAATAGCATTTGTATTCTTGCCGCTATTTTGAAGTGTAATCGTGATTCTTCTCTTGTTTTTTCAAATTTGTGATTTTGCCCTCGACTATTCACGAGTCAATACGATTTTTCCCCTAGTCAACGGTCAAAACAGGGGTAAATACGTAAAGACTAGGGTAAAATCATAATGACTTGTGAATAGTCAAGGGAAAAATCACAAAGTTAGAAAAATGAGGGTAAAAACACAATTGAATTTTAAAGTAGGGGCAAGATAAAAAAAAACCACTTTAAAATTTAAGTGAGTGACGAGTCCAACTGGGGTGGGTATTGCCAGCTCAGTTTGTAACTCAAACGAGCGCCCAAGAGGAGGGGAGGCTTGTAGAAGCGTTGCCACCACGGGCCGGGCTTCTTCTGTAGTCGGTTCTATCCAACCAAGCCCACGGACCGATCACCCACCAATCCAGCCCACGTACGACTCTTCCTTCCTTCCCCAACCCAACTCTTATAGGCTCCCCGCGCCGAACACGCCTCCTTTCAGATCCAGGCGACCAGGCGCCCTTCCGCTGTAGCGCCGCCTCTCCTCCTCCCCGCGTCGTCGTCCTCGCCCCGCTCCCCCGGGCCGGCGTGCGGCGGAGATCCATCCGCGCTTGGACTGGCTTCTTCCTTTGCTGGTGAGGACTCCCTAGCTCACCTGGATGCTCCCTTCGGTTTGTTCTGTGGAATAGTCCTTTGTTTGCTGCGAGTTCCCAAATCCGTCGTTCTGGTATGGATGCGTCGATCCATCTAGTGTGTTGCAGATTCATGTTTTGCGCGGTGGAGTAGTAATAGCAGTATGTATTCCAAATTTTCTGGTCTTCAGCAACTGAATCGATTCCCCTCGTTAAGTCCGCCCGTGCTTTAGTTTGGAAGATGTTGTGATTGCTTTGTTTTCCCGGACTAATTAGTAGGGTGAAGAAATATCTCCTTTCCTGTTCCTTGTTTTTGTTCAGGCGATGTATCTGTTGCAAGTTCTGTGATTTGATTCGAGTTTCTGTTCATAGCAAACACCCGATATCAGCCATGTTTGGGCGCATGCCAAGGAAGACCAGCAACAACACCAAGTATTACGAGGTTCTTGGTGTGTCCAAGTCCGCTAGCCAGGATGAGTTGAAGAAAGCATACCGGAAAGCTGCCATAAAAAACCATCCTGACAAGGGTGGTGACCCTGAGAAGGTTTGTTTTTGGACAAATGTTCTGCATGTTTAGCTTACTTTTTAGAACTCTAGGTTTTGTTCTCATCCCGAAGTTTTTCTTGATGAACTGGACAGTTTAAAGAATTGTCTCAAGCTTATGAGGTACTTAGTGACCCGGAAAAGAGGGAGATCTATGACCAGTATGGAGAAGATGCACTTAAAGAGGGAATGGGAGGAGGCAGCAGCAGTGATTTCCATAGCCCGTTCGACATATTTGAGCAACTTTTTCCGGGTTCTGGCACCTTTGGGGGTAATCAAAATATCTTATGATGTTGTTTCTGCTTCTTTTTTAAATTAAAAAGACTGGAATACTTATATATAGTTTTGTTCTTATTCTTAACAGGAGGTAGCTCAAGAGGACGCAGACAAAAGCGTGGTGAAGATGTGGTGCATACCATGAAGGTTTCTTTAGAAGATTTGTATAATGGGACAACCAAAAAGCTATCTTTGTCACGGAGTGTTTTGTGCTCTAAGTGCAAGGGGTAAGTTTTTTGTTGGTCTCATAGTTAGTTAAATTGCGCTGAAAACTGTTGTTTTTGTGTTCTAATGGGTGGCAAATGCTGTAATGGTACTTACAAGGAAGCTGTGATTCTAACTGTTCAAATGTGTAGCAAATACTTTAACAAAGTTACAAGAATGAGTATGATAATTACTTTTGTAGAGTTCACTGGGGTTAATTTTGTTGGTTTCATCATGGAATTTATTTGCTTTTCTTATTTATATACCAATCTTTTCAGTTCATATCTAAAAGACCACATACATTGCCGGCTTTCACGCATGTATGTATGCATGTATGTGCAAGTGTTGCTATGAACTTAATCCAAAGTTTAACATAAACATTACCACAGGTCATTGAGTATTTCCTGGTAGTGTGCTTGGTACTAGGTAGCTTATTGCATGTGAGGTCTGCTTTGCCTTGATATTACAGGAAGAAACCCACTTTTGCACTTTTCAATGTATTCTATTTTGTATTGTTAAACTTGCCTCTATCTGAGTTGTGGTTGCTGAAAGCAGCAGTGCTGTCAGATCTGACCGTAAGCATGGTTCTTTTGTTTCTGTTTAAATTTTTTTTCAAACTTGCAGCCTGCCAACTGCTTTTCTGTTATATCATGTGGTCATAAACTTCTATATTCTATATTTACTTTCCATGACAATCTTAATTTTTCTTTGCTTACCACATAATATCAATTGGCAGTTTGGGATTAGCCATGGTGATCATTTGAAGTTACAAAATGATCCTGACTTGTTCTTTCTTTCCACTTCCCAATCCAATTTTTTCACACTAAGGGATTGTTTGGATCACTAGTTTTATGAAAACCAGATTTGCTAAAATTTAGTTTTGCTCAACCAAAAAAAAAAATCTTGTTCAGAAACTCCCAACTAATCCAGTGATAACCAAAACTTGGTTTCCGCGAATCCAAGATTTTATGTGTCTTATAAAAAACAAATGGACTCAAAACAAAGTATTCCTAGGACTCAAAACAAAAAATTTATATTTTTGAGATCCAAACAACCACCAGACTATGAGTCGTAGCCTAGTTCATGAAAAGCACATAACATCATCAGCACTTATATTTTGACACATCGAACAATCAAGGGGCTGAAAGAAAATAGTTTTGATGTTTTCATATATTGTATTTCACTTTGCCTTCTTTTTTATTTCATGTTTGTACTACATTCCATCTAAGCATAAGTGTGTTCAGTTGGGCTATCCTGCAACTCATACAGAGTTCTTGCTGTGGTTGTTCCCCTCTCAATTAATCCAAATATTAATTGCAATTACCTATGGTTAGATGCATTCAGTTTCTTTATTTAGGCGCCAAATTCTGGAGAAGATTGATTTTTTCTATGGAGTATTATTTTGCTCTCTAAAACTTTAAGATTAAACTTATAATGTGACCACTTGCTAGATGAGGTAGAAAATATATGATTGCCAATACACTGCAACTTTGACTGGTTCATTTGCGGTAGGGATTTCATTGTTCCTTGTTTGTTGTACTTTCAGGAAAGGATCCAAGAGTGGGGCATCAGGAACTTGCCATGGTTGTCGTGGTGCTGGAATGAGGACAATCACAAGACAGATAGGCATGGGCATGATCCAACAGATGAACACTATTTGCCCTGAATGCAAGGGATCAGGTATACTGATGTTGTATCTCCCTTCGGAAATATTGTTCTGCTGGTTTTGGTCTTATGGTTGTTCAATGTTCAGGTGAGATCATAAGTGAGAAGGATAAATGCCCAGGCTGTAAAGGAAGCAAGGTATCCCAGGAGAAGAAGGTCTTGGAGGTTCATGTGGAGAAAGGAATGCAGCATGGCCAAAAGATTGTATTCCAGGGTCAAGCTGATGAAGCTGTGAGTCTCCGATACCATCGTAAATGCACATGTCTACATGTTTTCAATATCTATCTAACGTTTTAAATTTTGTTTTTCAGCCTGACACGTTGACAGGAGACATTGTTTTTGTGTTGCAACTTAAAGACCACCCAAAATTTAAGAGGAAGTATGATGACTTATTTGTTGAGCACACAATCTCCCTCACTGAGGCTCTGTGTGGCCTCCAGTTTGTTCTGACTCATCTTGATGGCCGGCAGCTTCTGATAAAATCTAATCCTGGGGAGGTTATAAAGCCTGGTACGAGAGATCGGCTCCTTTTGTGTGTTATCAGTTCTACAATATTCAGTCAATTGATCTCTATTTGCCTTTCAGTTCTACTATTCTGTTAAATCTATTGATACCTGTTCTGCGCATATTGATATTATGTTTCATTTCAATAGGCCAACACAAGGCCATAAATGATGAGGGTATGCCTCAGCATGGTCGTCCTTTCATGAAGGGTCGTCTGTTTGTTGAATTCAACGTTGAGTTCCCTGAGCCTGGTGCGCTCTCCCCTAGCCAGTGCCAATCACTTGAGAAGATCCTTCCACCAAAGCCAGGGAGCCAGCTGTCGGACATGGAGCTGGATCAGTGCGAGGAGACCACCCTGCAGGATGTCAACATAGAAGAGGAGATGAGACGCAGGCAGCAGCAGAAGCGTCAGGAAGCCTATGATGAAGACGAGGAGGAATCTGGACCGAGGGTGCAATGCGCCCAGCAGTAATCCCGGTTCATTGGAATCTCCAAAAGTTTTCCATCAGATTTATACGTATTGATTCTTTTTGGCAAAAAAATTGTAACCAGTGTGTACTTCAAGCATGTGGGTAGTGAGTAGAGTCGGAAAACAAAAGGAAACGACCTCATAATGGCAGTATTTGTTTGAACATCAATCGGTACCCACCAGGATCTGGAACCTGGTCGTTCAGCGACAGTTTATTTGAGCACACATGTGCCATGCCCGACTGCCGTAGTATTCCAGTTTTCATTCCGGTGTTAGCGTTACCCATCTTGTGTCTGATTTATGGTGCTATTATTATGCTACGGGGTACTATGCAAGGAACATGGATGTTAGTGGTTATGGCTTGTGATGGTCTGTCGCTGGCCTTGGACTGCAGAGTGGTAAGCTTGATATAGTAGAAATTGTGATGGTCGTTTTAGTTTCTGCCAGGCTGCCGCCATCATTTGGTTGGCTACCGTGACATCGCGCTACTGTTAAATTGCACTGTGGACTGTCGTCGCTGCGGGCTCTTGCTTTCGCCTCACCGGGCCGTGTAAATTCAGCTTCCACCCGTCTGGATCTCGTGCCAATTGTGCCCGTTCCTTTGGCAATCAGCCACGTGCCTGCCGAGAACAGGGACGATCTCTTTCGTCTGCGTTTGGGAGAAATCTTGCTGCTCGCCATGCGCCTTCTCGTGTCACCTGCCGATCGCGACGGGCGGGCGGACTGTCGATTCGCCTCCACGATTCTTGCAAGTTTTGCGTGCCAACCCATCACAAGCCTGCTCGGGAGATGCGATCCAGGCAGGTCTCTCACGTGAGCCTGACCTCGGAACACGTTGCATACCTGCATTAGCAAGCGTACATTGCGACTGAGACGGAGAGTGAACCCAACAGGTCGCGTAAGCCGAGGGCCGTCGAAACTTTTCTCTAAGAAGTTCAGCCGTTCTATTTCCGTGCCTTCTGTCTCCTGAATCTTCTATTCTATTCCATGCCAGCACACGTTCACGCTGTGCCCTTACCATTTGCGTATCCCTGTCCGCCGCAGCTGCACCACCGGCGCACGAAACAGGGGGCGACCCGCAAGGTTAGACGAGCCTGTCGGACCTTGAGCACGCGCTTAACGGCCAGTGGTTGAGATGTAGCTTCCCCCTTTGGGCGATTGGCCCTCAAATTCCAAACAACTTCGGCCGGGCTAAAGAAACAGGAGAAAATCGTCTGGACAGAGGCTCTCATACGATTTGGGACACAGGATCTGTATGACTCGCCAGCACCGTCTGCCCAAGTGGTCTATAATGCTGCAAATTAATTATACTCCGACCTGACCAACGCAACGCATGCCATCAGGCTGCCGGACAGGACAAACCAACTTGCAAATATCGTAACAGTTTCAGGGATGGGATTTTCATCGCAATTCTTTTTTTTTTTAAGATCAGGAAGTCCTAACTAACTCTTGAGCCGATTGCCGTGACAGACTCACTAACTTTGGCGCCACCCGGTGGCTGGCTGGTAGACTGTAGTGGTGGCGGCGTCTAGCGGGGCTAAAAAGACAAGCTCGAACTATTTATACCCAGCAGCCGGAAGCGCCCTCCTCCGCGGCGCACCACCCCCTTCCACGGCCCAGTAAGCAGAGCTCTCGGGGCCATGGAAGGTGACGCGATCCATGCGCCCACCACGTCGTCCTCCTCCTCCTCCTCCTCGGACTCCGGCGCCGGCTCGTGCGTCATCAACGGCGCGCAAGAGCTGCCGTCCAAGAACGGCAAGCCCCGGAAGCACATGATGAAGCGGAAGAGAGCCGCGTCGCCGGCTGCTCCTGACGGCCGCGGGGCGCCGGAGGCCGCCGCCGTGGACGAGCGCGGCGACGGCGGCCGGCGCAAGAGGGGGAGCGCCGGCACCAGGCACCCGACGTTCCGCGGCGTGCGCATGCGGGTCTGGGGCAAGTGGGTGTCCGAGATCCGCGAGCCGCGCAAGAAGTCGCGCATCTGGCTCGGCACGTTCCCCACCGCGGAGATGGCGGCGCGCGCCCACGACGTGGCCGCGCTCGCCATCAAGGGCCGCGCCGCTCACCTCAACTTCCCGCACCTCGCGCACGAGCTCCCCCGCCCGGCGTCCGCCTCCCCCGCCGACATCCAGGCCGCGGCCGCAGAGGCAGCCCGCCCGCCGCCGCCGTGGATGTAGAGCAATGCGTTTCTTCCCATGCCGCCGCCGAGACGTCGTCGTCATCATCAGCTGCCAGTTTGGAGAAGGTGGCCGTGGCCGCCAAGGCGACGGCAGCCACCGATGTGGAGCAATGCGTGTCCTCCCCTGCCGCCGTGACGTCGTCGTCGCCGTCATCGGCTGCCAGTTCGGTGGAGGCCTTTGCCGGCCACAGCGAGGAGAACGTGCTGTTCGACTTGCCTGACCTTCTGCTGGACCTGAGCAACGGCCTCTGCTGGTCACCAATCTGGGCGGCGGCTCCCGCGGCGGCGGAAGAGTACGACGGCGGCGACAGCCTGCACGAGCCGCTTCTGTGGGCCGACGACGATCAGTGCTGGATAATGGATGCCGCAGCGCCGGTGCAGCCGGACTAGCCATCCATTCGGAGGCGCTGGCCGGCCGTCACCGGCCGGTGGTTGGCTGGCTGGCTGGCTGCAACAGACGACTGATACCACGTGCTTTTGCTTCGCGTGCACTGTGCAGACTGCGGAGAGAAACGAGCGCATGGCCGCGGCCGTGGGCGCTTCTGGGGTCGCTGTCTGTGATCTCCGGATGGCAAGTCATTGTAGGGTGCGGTGAAACAGTGGTTAGGCATCGAAATGATTGGCGAAAGAATAATTTCGGGAGTGTCGATATGTAAAGAATCAATTCGTGAGTGTCAATATGTCACTGCAACAGAAGCACTTCATTTACTCGAGTACCTGCTTTCTTTTGATACTACGTACTCCGTATTGTAATGTCGAAAATGTGTTATATGCAATGATCTTCGTTCTTGCGGTGTCTGCAGCTTCGACATTATTCGTATCAGTGTAATAGATTGTATCAGAGCATAGGTCCTTATTGTATTGGCAGTTTGTGGTCATTGGCACCTTTATAATTGGGGTATACTAATTGTTCAATTCATTTTTACCGAACACTGTCACACATTGATCACCACGACGCCTCCGACATTGTCGTCTTAATTTCTATCACACACACCGCTTAGAGCAACTTTAAGAACTTTCAAAAAATTCTTCCCCAAAACTATATATTGGAGCTCTTCTAAAAAGTTTTTCCCTTAAAAACATATCAACCGATAGCAGATCGCTAATAAATAGTTCCCAATATTTCAAAATAGGCCACATCATCGTAATTGCTTCCTGCTTTCTTCCCGTCTCATTCTTTCTTCTTCTTCCTCTAGCCGAAAAAGAACCAAAACAGAGCGAGCTCCTCCTCGCTGCCGGCCAAAATCCTCCGGTTGTGTGCCGCCTCAACCCAATAGCTGCCGTCCTCAGCTTCACAACCCCTTGCACGACGTCCTCGAGCCGTTCCCCTTGAACTTCGGCCACCCCACACCTGGAAATCGCCGCTCCCCGAGCCGCCATTGTCGCTCGACCCCGACATTTACCTCCCCGACGACAGCACCCTCCGGCCATCTCCCACCAATCACCTGCGCATACTTTCCCACCTCTTCAGCTCCCTCCTCCGCCATCTCTTGGCCGCAGCCTTGGCTCCTGGCACCGGGAACTCGAGTTCCCGTGGCCGCCCGAGCCGTTAGCTACCATGGCCGCCCTCCCGTAGAGCGCGGTCGTACAGGCCATCCCCGACGGAAAAAACCGCAAAAATGGGCCGCTCGCCCCGCCACCGCCGCAGAGCTTCCTGCCACGCGCACGCGCCAAATCTCGTGGGAAGCCTCTCTCGCGCGCGGGAAGGGGGCGATTGGGGAAGGAAGGACGTCGCGCAAATATGCGTGGCAACATGCTCTATTCTTAGGAAGTTTTGAAGGAGCTGTTGAAGTTCTTTTTTCTCCCTAAACAAGATATTAGGGGTAGGATACATATTCTTTTGGAGTTGCTCTTACCCCCACAAAATCTCCCTCTCTAAACCTGTAGACCCTGAAATCCTCCCACAAATAACCCAAGGACGGTAGCCTCGTCCGCTCAACCAATTTAAGAAGAAACATCTATCTTTGAATCGAATACTCCAAGAATTCAATCAATCAAAATCTAATAGGTGTGTTAGAAATTAGGATTGTTTCAACCCGGCCGATCATAATCAAAGTTGTCACTTTGTAGCCCTAAAAAAAGTTGTTACTTTGTAACTAGTTATCCCCTCTAGTAAGAATAAGTATAGCATTAACAACATGCGTATAGCATTCACGTGTGTTAATTAGTAAGTGGAAGTATCTTTCCGATTAATTTTTTATGGTTGCTCTAAATATTCGTAGATCTAGTCAACATCAAAATGTAAATCTAGTCAGAATTGGCGCATTTCAGCTAGCATGACAATCACGATCTATACTAGCTAGCTACTAGTAGCTTGTCCATTAGCTCTTAGGCTTGGCTATGATTCCACTACCAGAGACGTTAGTTACTTGGAGGTAACTATAATCTTGGACTAAGCAACATTCCTAGTCAAAATCTAATGCTGCGATGCATAAAAATTCCTTGACCTTTCTTTGAACATGACACCTTTCACGACCACCTGTACTCGTACTTTCCTCGGTCATAAATACTTGATATTTTCGACAAGATTTGACTCAGCACATGAAAGTTTATATATCATCTTTAAAACATTTGGTTTTTTAAAATACATATGGCCATCATATATATGTTTCTTTGCCTTATTTTTTTATAATATCATAAGCTTATTATATTCTACAAATATATTAAAATAAACAAGCAGAGGACAAGAGACATAATTTGTTAAGCATATTCATTCAAGAAAGAGGACCCGATCTGTAGCATCAACATCAATTCATAAACCATACTACTAGCACGTAGCGCTCGGAATTAAGCTCAACCGTGCGCGCGCGTATGTAGGCAAAGCATGTGAAATGCGAATGATGTCACGGCGAAAGGGCACAAACCAACAACTCTCAATTCAGCAGGTACTCGGAGAAAACTGAACTCTCGTTCAACCCTCCTTAATCCCGGATAAAATCGAATCCGTGACTAAAGAGGCTTTAGTCCTGGGTCAAATACCAATCGGGACTAAAGCCTCCCTTTAGTCCCTAATCCCCCTTTAGTCCCGGGTCAATAATCAGCCACCCGTAGGAGATCCTTTAGTCTCAGATGAAAAAAAATCAGCCACCCGTGGGGGATCCTTTAGTCTTGAGTGGTAACACCAACCGGGACGAAAAGCCCTTTAGTCTCGGTTGGTCTTACTACCCGGGACTAAAGGATCCCCACGGGTGGCTGAAAATGAACTAAAGCTCTCAGACCCTTTAGTTTCGGTTTGTGTTACCAACCGGGACTAAAGGGGATCTTTAGTCCAGGTTGGTAATACAAACCGAGACTAAAGGGTTCCCTACGAGTTAATACAAAAGGATTGCATCCTCTATATAGTCAAATATGCTGTGTAGGTGGGATGGTAAAAAAGCTACACGCGAGGCTGGAGGTCATGGGTTCGAATCCCATGCACCGAGCACGCGCATATTTTGTGTTACTTGCGACTTGCGACGTGTGTGTGGGAGTGGGGCCTGTGCCTAGCGTGGCGACCCCTTTAGTCCCGGTTGGTAAATTTTTTAGCAAAACCATTTAGTCTCGGCTGGTTTTACCAACCGGGACTAAATGGTGTCTTTAGCCCTGGTTGAGCGACCAGGGGCTAAAGACCCCACTTTCATCTCAATTACTTTATTCTGAATGGATTTTTTTTGGCAAAACCATTTAGTCCCAATTGGTATTACCAACCGGGACTAAAGAGGTGGAGGCTGTGCCTAGCGTGGCGACCCCTTTAGTCCCGATTGAACGACCCAGGACTAAAGACCTCCCTTTCATCTCAATTACTTTATCCTAGATGTATTTTCAGGAGATTTGCCCCCTACCAACAAGGACTAAAGGTGAGTTTTGTACCAGTGACGCCAACACGCACGCCAACATTTTAATCGTGATGAAAATGCGCTGCCAATTCCTTGAGATTCAAGAAGAGCCGCGGCCCGCGGCTGCTGTAGGAAACTAGGAATATCCATCGCCCGTGGAGTTTTGCGCCACACGTCCCGTCCAGCCGGCCGGCGAGATCGTCGCCGGGGCCCGCCGCCCGTCCCTATCTGATTCCGGCGATCGACGAATCATCTCATCTTGCCCGGCCCCCTGTGGCATTCACGGTAGGTGAGACGTACCGTGCCGTTCGCCGGCGATCAATTGCGCAGTGGCGCGTCATTAAGCTAGCCAGTAGACGCAAATTATTTCGGCTTGGACCAGCCCCGCCACACCTAATTGGCCGCTGAAACGTCCGTGTGCAGTGATCTGGCTGAGTGACTGTGGCTCTACAGGAGAAGTTTGTGCACTCTAGCTTGCACCTTGCCGAACATCTCCCTGATCTAATGGGCTCATGACCCGCGCCTGCCTGATCGAGATCCTTGGTACATAGTAGTGTGCTTGATGCTTTGGTTTATCATCACCTTTTTTCGACCTAATAATGATGCTTTGAGCTTGATCGTTTATGATGCCTGCATGCATGTAATGGGCGCCCCTGCTGGTGATTTAAAAGATTATCTTTGCCCATGCAAGAAAATCGCCGTCTCATCTATCCTCTTTCGCTTTAGCTCGGCCAATAATCCGTGTAGAAAAAAGCACTAGCTAGCCACACAGGATGTAAAGCGAGCACATTTACCTTTTTTTTTCTAAAAAAAATTATACGGTCTGCTGACGAGAACAAAGTGATGTGCACGTTAAAATAAAGAAGGGACGCCACGTAATTATCCGGGCTGCTTTTGTTGCGCGGCGCGACCTACATTTATGGCCCGAAAGAGGAGACGGCCGGGCCCGATCGATCCATCGAAATCACGCAACAACCACGGTGTGCATGGGAAACGTGGACTAGGACACGCCGGTAACAGTGGCACTGTGTACGTACACGTACTCGAGAGTCGAGAGACCCAGCACGTACACTGTACACTGTGCAGCACTCGCAGACGTGTCCGTAGACTGTAGTCTGTACACGTAGCACTGTGCAGAGATGAGGTGTGGCTTTGCGTTGGAGCCCCCGGCCTCTGTGCCGTGGTCGTTCCACTGTTGCTGAGCGCCAGAACCGTCGCGTCCGAATCGGATCGATCGGCCACTGGCGCTCGTGCAGTCGTGCTGTTACGTTGCCCATCAAGCCGGGCGATCCCTGACGCGTAGCTTTCGGCACGAGCAGCGGCAGCAACAGGGCAGCATGGGGTGCGGCCGGCCATGGGCGACATGCTAACCACCGTGCTCACAGCTCAGTCTCAGTGCAAAGGTAAATGCTTCCTGGCAAGGCGAGCTTTCAGTTCAGCCTGTTACGGCTTGGACGCTTTCTCGGAATATGCTGTGTCCTACGCTCGCACGATCGATCGGGTTACTTAAACTCGTGCTGGTCTTAGTTTAATCCCGGCGAGGACACTAGTTTATTGAGGCGAGGCACATGAGGCCATGAGGTGGGTTTTTGTTTAGGGTTTATTCAAGTGTTCATGTGAGGCTAGGGCTTTAGCTCGCGGCAGCTTTGGCAAAGGCGCTTGAGCACTGATGGTACGTATACGCTAGCTAGCTTTTGATGGGATTAAACAAAGGGTGATGGTGGGGTTTTGTTTAATTATGTGCGATCGCGAGGCGCGAGCCCCACGAGGGGCCTTCTTTTTTTGGTTTTTCCTCCTCCAGCGGCAGGTCGCCGATCGGTGAGCTGGGATACATGTATTCATGTCGAGAGCGCCCTGGTTTTCCCTTTCTTCTATAGAAAATGGTGATACGGGTGTCTCAAAATACGGGATCTGGTCAGGGAATCCCGGCCTGCATCAGCTACAGTGTTCTTCGTTCTTGGCTCCTGATTCGTAATCAACGCTGGAGAATGGGACGCTTCTACACGTGCTGAAAGCTAACGAGATCGAGCAATAAGGGTCGGTTGTTCATAATCGAATTGCCTTTACTCCCTCCGTCATAAATTACTAATTTTTCTAGATACATAACTTTTGACGTGCACTTAAATATATATTATGTTTAAATACATAGTAAAAGTTACGTATCTAAAAAAATCAAAACGAATTGTAATTTGGGACGAAGAGAGTACTGCTAAATGCTAATCACATGCATCGAGCTTCTACATACGCCGGAGCATCATGTACTTAGGCTCTTATCAGTGCTTTCCATGATTCCATCGGTATATGCAGTCTGCATTATTGCAAGCCTGCTTGTACTAGCGATCAAGATCCAAATCTTCGTGGCATTTTTAATCGCTGCACGAGCCTAATTAAGTGCCTCTAGTAGGTCGTGGACTCGTGGTACGAGCTGTCCGCTGTCCACAGAAAGTCCTGGTAGTACTTCAGCTTTGCTAGCTGCAGCAAGTTGTAGCCAATGCTGCCTGCACCCTGCAGCCTTAAGAGATCATGCGCGCGAGCTAGTTGTGGTGGTGTAAGCTTCCCGCTTGCTACAGTTCAACCGATGGGGCTGGGACTCAAACCTGAACAAGTTTCAGGGATCCAAACTAGGGTGTTTAGGGCATGTCTAGTTTAGTTTAGAAGATTGTTTGGATACTAGGTGCTAAACTTTAGTAGCGTCACATCGGATGTTCGGATGCTAATTAGGATGATTAAATATGAGTTAATTATAAAACTAATTGCAGAACCCCTATACTAATTCGCGAGATGAATCTATTAAGCCTAATTAATCCATCATTAGCAAATGGTTACTGTAGCACCACATTATGAAATCATGAACTAATTAGGCTTAATAGATTCGTCTCGCGAATTAGACTCCATCTGTGCAATTAGTTTTATAATTAGTATATGTTTAATACTCCTAATTAGCATCCAAACATCCAATGTGACAAGTGCTAAACTTTAGCAGGGTTATGGAGCCTTATATAGGACGAATGTGAATCAAAATTCCGAAGTTTTACTCCAAACGAAAACGGCAGAGCCAACCCCCTTTTGGCTTCACCCAGTCCCCTCCTCTGGCGATCGGAATATTTGAGCCTCACGGCTCACGTAAAGTGGCTGCATGCCTCGTGACAAAGGTGATCCACGTTGGATTGTCTTTCCGGTGGAAATGGCAAAGAAGCATCTTACTGATTGGTAGTTAGGGACTGTCGTTGACATTTTGACCCCAGGTTTGACCATTTCTATCGTAGTGAACTACTCCTATAAACTATGCAATTTGTTGTGTAAATGCTAAACTGTTCTGCTTCAATTCAGTCCTTTTTGTGGTGCTATGCCTCCGCTCTTTTATCCGCATGTGCTCAAGGATAGAATTGCTCTCTCGTGCTCGCAATTATCAAATCAGCATAACTCTCAAGATTTCTGACAAATCGCAATCCTCATAAAGACGGGTTGGGAGAGCTCTAGCATACTTGGCTTTACAATTCTCTCAAACCCATCCCTAAAATACTATCTATTTCATTCTGATTCAATCAAGAGCGGATTTCCCTGTTTTAAAAACTTGGCCATCCGGTTTTTTCAAACTAGCCCTTACACTTGACAGAATACCTAAAGTTTGGAGCCTCCGATAACTTATCAGACTGTGAAAAATTCACACAACCCAAACCTCCCTTTGTCGGAGCACCTTCCGGATCCTCCGTAAAACCGATCTTATGGTTTTCCCAATCTGTTAGGACTCGGTATTCGTGATGTTTTAGTGTCTCTCAACACCTGCTCGGATTTTGCGGAGCACTGGTACTTATCAAATTATTGCATGATGCATCTCTTGATATTGCGGAATACCTATTTCACTTTAATTAAATCTCTTAGGCTTGAATATCTTAAACTTGCCTGTTCATCTTTCACTTTGCGAGGATTCACTTCACATCATGTCTTTTTCTTCTTGTGCGCTCTCCTTGCACACTAGTAACTTAGGATTGCTCAACAAGTATGATGTATTAAAAATGGTTGATGCTTTCCAATACGACACTCATAGCTTGATCGATCCATTGTCATTAGGTCAATACTTGCTTCTTCTCATGTTCTCCATGCCATAGGTCCTTCAGCGCTTTTTGCATGTCCTTCTCTACTGCATGGTCCTTCATAGACGAGCCATTGCTAATTCTTCACCATCTTTGCCATTTTGTGTCACACATTATTTTGCATCATCGATAAATTATCATTTGAATTCCATTTCTCCAACTTTGATCTTTGTTTCTATCTTGATTGACATTGATGCATCTCAATTTTAGTTTGTTCAACACAAGCAATTTCAATGTCAGACCAAGCTACAGTCATTTCACCATATTTATTTTACCCCTTTCATTTTGTGCTTATCAATTCTTCGTTCATGACATTCTCATAGGACCATTTATTTGTTTACACAACATTTGAGCCCTTACTTATGATCAATGTTTATCCCCAAATATTTTCATGGACTAATCACCCGCTCGTACACCTATTAAATACATTAGTTTCTTAATCTTTTATTTTAAGAAACACAATACATAAGTAGATGCTCACATAAATGCACATACATTCATCCTTATAAATGCATGCATGCAATCCTACCTTTATAAGCAACTTCGGAGACTGGGGTGGCAGTTCTTGAGATTATCGTCTATCTGTCGACGGTCACATCGCATACCAGTGAAAGAATAGTGCATGTTAATTCTTAGATAGATTTCCCTAGTTCTTGGTAGCAATTCAGCTAGCTGGAAATAGCCATCTTCCAAGCTAGTCACGTTTATCATTGGTCCAGTGCTTGCCACCCGATACCCAGCACAGTGCAGGTTCATCAGGGTTGACTAAGGACTTTCCAGTAAGGGTTGTTGCAGCTCACTGCCGCAGTAATGCATGACCTTGGAGCAAAGCGCGTCTTAACACTCCGCCTAGCCCTTTCCTAATCATACTTGCATAACAATCACATTTTCTTTCGGGAAAGCAAAACAACTATACCCACGGTACTCCCCACCTTGACGAGGCGAATTTGTTAATCCCTCCCTGCAAGTATATAGCTCGCTCACTCCCACTCGGAGCTCGTAACAAAGTCATCACTCATCACATGAGCTTGCGTGAGACCGCGAGCCGCGCACGGTGTTCACCGGTCATGGAAGAAGAGCGAGCGCTGTCCCCGGCGTCCGACGCCTCCACCACCTGCAGCAGCGGCAGCTCCGGCGGCGGCTCGGGCCCCGGCTCCCCCGCCGCGTCGTCGGCGTCTGTTGACGACTCCGGCGTCGCCGCCAGCGCGGCGAGCGGCCGGAAGCGCCCGCGCCGGGAGCTGAAGCACCCGGCGTACCGCGGCGTGCGGATGCGGGCGTGGGGCAAGTGGGTGTCCGAGATCCGGGAGCCCCGCAAGAAGTCGCGCATCTGGCTCGGCACCTTCGACACCCCCGAGATGGCTGCGCGCGCGCACGACGTCGCCGCGCTCGCCATCAAGGGCCGCGCCGCGCACCTCAACTTCCCGGAGATATCCCACGAGCTGCCCCGCGCGGCGTCGGCCGCGCCCGAGGACGTCCGCGCCGCCGCGGCGCTCGCGGCCGCGATGGAGGGCGCCGCACCGCCGGCCGCCGCGTCTAGCGACTCTAGCCGCGCCGCCGCCGGCAGTGACGAGGACGAAGAGCCTGCGGCATCCGTCTCGTCCGGCCACGACGATGGCAATGCCGGAGACGAAGAGCCGGCCGCGCCGACGTCTGAGCACGCGGTGCTGGCGGACGGTCACGTCCTAGATCTCGCGCTCCTCGAGCTGCCCGACGTCCTGCTCGAGTTCGGCTTCGAGTTCACGTTGCCGCCAACGACGCCTGCTTGTTGCTATGATTTGTCCTGGGACGAGCCGTTGCTGCTGTGGGAGCACTGACGGCAAGAGGGCGGAACTCGGAACGCATTCAATGTGAAGTTAGATAGAGGTGCTAGCTGATGACGATCCACACTAATTCGATCTGTTCCTGCGTCAATTGTGATGCTAATTACACATGTCCAAGCAACCAAGTGCAACATGATAGAAAACACACGGTTATTGATTCACACATTTGTACACAACGCAATAAATTTCAGTAGTTAACTTTCCAGCTCGTGAACAAGATGGAAAAGATATGAAGGGCTTCTCTTTAGAAAGTTACTTATGTCTGTTCAATATCCGGCTGGTACTACTTGGCCCATGCCTACTGTAAATAAGTGAGTGTACATTTGCTAAAATCTGGAAGTTCCGAAGAAATAGGACGCCCCTAAACCCTGGAAATTTTGCAAAGTTCCTGAGAAGCTTAAGTGAAGTTTTTTTTTTAAAAAAAGAACAAGTGCGAACATACCATTCAGCACTGACAGCGTATGCACAGCGGTGATGCCACGGGACAGGAGCATGTTGGTAAGCAATGTCCATGATCAAAGGGTGGGCGGCAACCAAGCAAGTTGGCTTAGGTTCTGGGAATATTGGGGCCAACAAGTGAGCCAAGCAATGGCTGCAGTATCTGCCAATTCTTGTGGAAGGCGATGATGTAAGCATGATGAGAGAATTTTAACGCTTCTACAACAATTGGTGGGTATCATGGGCGTGGCAACTAGGTAGGGAGATGGCATGGACGCATCCGACAGTTTTTGATTGACAGCAAGAGAAAAGAAAATGCAATCGGTGGGGACATTTCTGCTACTTCTAGTAAGGGAAAATGCTTTCAGAAAAAGCTTCAAAACTCTTCCCTTCAGAAAGGATAACACTGTTGCTTCTTAGATGCATAGAACGACACACCCATTTCGTACTGTTATTCTATTGGTACAACAAGCTTGGGGGACTATGGGGACAAGACGCATGCTAGGATTCCAAGGCTGCTTGTAGGTTGGTATCATGTCTACAAAAGATAGGGTAGGGTCTATTACAAGGGCATGGGTCACACCACTCACCAAGCTCCAAGCGTGGCGTGGTGTGCGGACTATGAAGCAGGGTTGGTCCTGAGGGTCTAGGTGCGATGCCGCTGGAAATTACCTTGTGCAGTCTAATCTTCACAACACATGTGTGAATGTGGGCATTTCGTTAGTTGCTGGCTTCCAATTCCACCTTTACAGTTATTCACTTTCTTTGCCGCCGTTCTGTCACATCTGAGCCGTCTGAATTCTGAAGCCCGTGTAACTATGAAAGAACTTTCAATTCAGGATCGGAATCAGGAGACCAGCCTCTTTTTTTTTTTCCGAACAACTTCGGGGGAAAGATCCCCACCTACTTTTTCTCATTGATCGAAAGCATTGCAGTTCAGTTACAAAATCAAGTCCTTGGAGCAAGGACTTGAGCAAATACATGAGAGTTACACTGAAGAACTACAATCTAGAGGAGAGGTAATCACGCCAGCAGCGTAAATGTGTCCTGAGTTCCTTGTATCGGCAGCTCCATGCATCCATGTCTGTAATGCACCGTCGTATTATATCTTGCGCCGAGGAGGCTTGTTTATCAAAGATCAGTCCGTTCCTTGCTTTCCAGATATGCCAGAAGAAGCGTCATGACGTGCACATGTACTTGAGAAGGTAGATTAAGTTCCTTACCAAAAATCCATGGGCGTTTATGTTCGCCCGGTTGTATCTCAAGCCCAGCACAATTCCAGACCTCACGCGCGCTAGGACACGCCACAAAGATGTGGTCATCAGTCTCGAGTATACCAGGGCATCGTTCGCAGCTAGAGTCCTCCGGGGACCGTAGGTGCCGATGATGTAGGTCCGTATCCTACTGGCCACTGTTGCAATCATGCCATTGCCATGCGCCACGCAAGAGAGCATAAACTACATTCCAGAAGCGAGTCACGCACGGCCCTGTTCTCGATAGAAAAAAAAGCTTGGAACGAGCTAACCACCACCCTACATTGTTTTGTCTGTCTTTAGTCGCTCCCTTTCTAGGGCAATAGCTAGCTCCTGGCCAAATATCAAACATCACTACTATTCCCCCCGGAAACCATTTCCTAATGGCCACTGCGAAAAGGGCAAGATTGTGTGCTCGATCCTAACTGCCCATGCAAGGGCATGGAGAGATCAGGTTAATAGTAACAAATAGTCGAGATTTTAGTTATTTGTTTATCGGCGAGATAAGGTGTGGTGGAGTTCGGTGGCGAGTCCATGTGGAGTGCCAGCTCCGGCGAGCGGCGAAGGCCTTGCACAGGCCAGGCAACGGCGGTTGTGGCCTCGCTCGCGGTTCACGAAAGTGTTCGGATTTGCAGCGAGTTTACCAGCAACTTTCAATTGCAGCCACTCCTTTTCTGAGTAATCCTGTTCAAAAATAGAATGCGCGATCGAGTCTACAAATGTCTATTCCAGCACGATCGGGTAAGGTTGCGCAAAATTCAGCCAGGTAGATCTACGGACGCCAGGTAGATCTACGGACGCCAGGCGATTAACAATCATTGGGATAGCCCATTAAACTGGAGAGGGAGAATGGCATTCCGTTCTTGTGCGCTATTAGATATAGCTGGCAGGGGGGCCACTGCACCGAGCCAGTCTAGGACGATCGTATCGCGGCCCTGATTAACAAATCTTTATCTCTGCATGTGCAGGATAACTATGGCATTATCTTTCTTAGAATTAAGTACTGTTTGGAGTCTAACAACTTTTGTTTAGTGATATGATATGCTGTCCTGTACCCAGTTGGTAGTAGACTAGAGACTAGCATATGCATCTCAATTTTTCGGAGATCATATACGCATATGCGCTCGACCATGTCATGTCATGCGACTCTCTTTTGGACGTTGTAACAATACTTTATTAGTTTAGTATAGCTTAGCTCCTCCTTCCATTTGCATTGGCTTTAATCATGCGTTCATGGGAACAAACAGTGAGCTGTTTTTTAGTGCCCGGGAGTCGTCAGCCAGCGAGTGCCGGGTAGCTTTCGTTATTGGGCTTAAACAAGTGAATAATAATTGGTGCCAAAAGCAAATCCAATTCTTAAACGGGACGGAACGGGGAGCCTAAAATAGGTGATCAGAGATCCAATCCGATATCGATAGTGCAGGATCTCAGGTACATACCACCAGAGGTGTGGCGCTTTGCCTATCTAAATTATATATGTGTGCATCTCTGATCATGAACTGCGTGCAGGATTAAAGGCTGATTGAATACAGGCTAGTGGTCTAATCATGCAGAACACATAAACCAATATCAGACTGTATGGCGTTGCAAAAAAACATAGAAACAAAAGAAATAATGAAGAGACAGAGAAATATGAAGAAAAATACAGGTAAGACTTGCGCAACAACACAGTAGTTTAGCGTAGGGCCTAAACTTCTTAACGAGCTCCTCGTGGATATTTGTTAATTCCTTTGCTCGACGACAGAATCCGCGCGCATTTTGTAAAGAAAGATCGCTTGCGTCTAAACAAAACCTGCGTCCGAGCTTATTCAATCGCAATTTGCCCTACCACCAGTTTGCCGGAACCAGCCAAGAACAATAAGACAAACCAAAGCCGGCCTTCAAAGTTGCAGTAGCACATTGATAATCAGCATATGTCACCAGTAATTAATCTCTACTCCCCTAATCCATCAAATCCCCTTTCCGGGTCGCCCGAATTAATGGGGCGATCCATGATTAAGCCCTCATCAGTCATTATACCCTAATTCCTCTTTACCTAACAGATCTTTTCCTCCCGAATCATCTTGTCCGAAGCCAACAACAGCCATAGCTCCTTCTGGGTCTCCAGACAGAATAGGATTCTTGCAAGAAAGAGGAAGCAGGGCTTGACTTCCTGGCCCATTTATAAACTCGCACTCACAGCTCAGGGTATCAGATCAAGGCTTTAGGAAATGTTGTCGAGACAGATTCGTGCCTGCTCGCTGAATCATGAGCTACCAGTAAAGGCACGGCACGGCGAGATGTTCTCTGTTTGGTGGTAATGATCATGCCTTGTTATTCGTTACGGGAAATCCAAAGAACACTCCAGTGTTACAAACGTCACCAACACTCGATTTTTCTGCCGTCTGATTTGCACACCAATCAACTCCGATTCGTCCGATTCGAGTGTTCACAAAGTCTTCTTCCTAGGCTCCAGCGAAATTAGCACTCGGGGGTTCGCAGTTTGGTTTTTGGGGTGTGGTTTTCTTGCCTTCCGGGCATAGAGGGAAGGTCACCGGCGGTAGGCCGGACTGTAAATCAGATGCCCATAGGGAAAGCGTATCTTACCCCGTTAGGGGCTGCCCTGCATGTTTATATGGGTGTTGTAAAGGCACAAGATTTAGGTCCTGTTTGGATATAAATTCCTAAAGTTTAGTAGTGTACTAAAGTTTAGGACTCTCAAATTGTTAGTTCTAAAGTTGAAGTGCTGTTTGGATGGACTACTAATCTTTAGGGAAAATGTCATTTTTTACCCCCCAATTACTCCTCTAAACTACTCTTACACTTTTCACGTCATTAATGCATGCAAGGGCAATAGGGGTAAAGGGGATTTGGGGACCACTTTTAGGAGAAATAGGATCCATTAGTACCCCTTGGCCCTCCTAATGAAAATGGCCCTCTTAAAGTTTAGAAGTGCACTTTTAGCACTCATATTTGGATGCACAAGTCCTAAAAGTGTCCTAAAAGTGGACTCCTAATCTTTAGGAGGGTGTATCCAAACAGGACCTTACATGGCGCAATAACATGTAGGGCCAGCCAAAGAGTCATGATACAACAACCAAAACTATCTATAAGAGGACTCTTTGGCCAATACTTATTAGGTTGTTACTTGATTATTACAAAGCAATTTCGTCAAGTTGAGATTGATTTTGAAATTCTCCATCAACCGCACGGGAAATGCCTTGGTGAATCCGTCTGCTACTTGATCTTTGGATGAAACGAAATCAATCTCCAATAACCTCTATTTTACTCGATCTCTCAGAAAGTGATAATCAACTTCAATATGTTTTGTTCTGGCATGAAACACTAGGTTACTGGACAGATATTTTGCTCCTAAATTATCACACCGTAATTTCGCAGCCCGTGGACTATCAACTCCAATTTCTTTCAACAAAGTTTGTATCCATATAATTTCAGCCGTAGCATTTGCAATGACCTTGTACTCAAATTCTGTACTTGATCGAGACACAGTGGACTGTTTGCATGCACTCCCTGAAACCAAATTAGATCCCAAGAACACTGCAAAACCCCCCCTAGACTTTCTGTCATCCAAGCTACCGGTCCAGTTAGCATCCGAGAAGGCGCTAACCAATGTAGATGACGACCTGTGTATCTTCAATCCAAGTTTCGTACACTGCTTGATATCTTCAATCCAAGTTTCGTACACTTCTTGATATATCTCAAGATTCTTTTTGCCTCCCAATGGACCGTTGTAGGAGCATGAAGGAACTGACGCACCTTATTAACAGAGAAAGCAATGTCCGGCCTTGTGAGAGTTAAATATTGCAGAGCTCCAACAATACTTCTATATCTTGTAGCATCATTTGCTCCCAACAATGTTCCCTCGTGTAAGGATAATTTTTCACTAGTTGACAGGCGTGTACTCACTGGTTTGCAATCAGCCATCCCAACCTTTTTTAACAAATCAGATGCATACTTATCTTGAGTAAGTATAATACCATCACGTACCTTATTTACTTCAATACCGAGGAAATAATGAAGGTTGCCAAGATCCTTATGAGCAAACTCTTCCTTCAGATTATTAAGCAAGACCGTTGTTGCATTTTCTGTTGAGCTTGCAACAATTATATCATCTACATAAACCAGCACAAACATAGTGATGCCTCCCTTTCTAAAATAAAACAATGATAGTTAGACTTCGAAGCATTAAAACCAAGTTTAATCAACTTATCACTCAGACGATGAATACCAAGCTCTTGGGGCTTGTTTAAGTCCATATAACGCCTTATCAAGCTTACACACATAATTTGGTCGATTTGGATCTTCAAAACAAGGAGGTTGATGCATATAAACCTCTTCTTCTAGTATCCCATGTAAGAATGCATTCTGTACATCAAGTTGTCGAAGGGTCCAACCACAAGAGACAGCAAGAGCCAGAACAATTCGTATAGTTGCAGCTTTAATAACTGGACTGAAAGTATCTTCCTAATCAATGACATACCTTTGCTTAAACTCCTTTGCTACAAGCCGAGCTTTATATCTGTCCAAGCTGCAATCTAACTTTCTTTTTATTTTATAAACCCATTTACATCCTTTGATATTGCTCCCTTTTTTAGGTGGAACCAAATGCCATGTATTGTTCTTCATTAAAGCCTCATATTCAAAAAACATAGCATCCTTCCAGTATTTATTATGTAGAGCTTCATCAAGATCTTCAGGTTCACCAGTAGATGTCAACAAACCATACCTTATACTCCCATCTGTATAGGTTTTAGTTTTCCTGATCCCTCGCTGCAGTCTGGTCATCGGTCGTGTGCTCTTAGGAACCAGTGCAGACAATCCAGGTGACCCAAGCACAGGCGCTGGTGGCGTAGAAGATCCAGGCGATGAAATCCGCTCTAGGACTGGCGCGCTCGTGTCCGCTGCGGTCTCCCGCGCAGGCGAAGGTAGCGTGGTGCCTTCGAACTCGCCCCCATCGGTGCAGGAATGCGAGGCGGATTCGCTCGCACGCATGGCGCCCCCTGGTTGGCGCGCTGGAGACACTGACGGGCTGGTCAGGCGCAGCCCTGATTCCGAGCGTGATTCGCTCCCTGGAAGCGCCGCCGCATCCACCTCGTGCTTGGTGCCGCCCCCAATCTGATTATTTGTTGTGTCTGGAACCGGTTCTACTAGACTGCTGCAATCAAAAAAATTCAGAACTAGTACAAGGCAAATCAGTTAGTTGATCACCTAAACGATTGTCCCCACTATTAGCCATAGAATCAGGTGAAAGCAACAGAATTTCAGAGCATAATTGAGATCCTGCATTAGGATGTAATGTGGAGAATGGAAAGACTTTTTCATCAAAGGTGACATCTCTAGAGATGTAAACTCGTCCTGAAGGAACATCTAAACACTTGAACTCTTTATGGAGGACACTATACCCAAGAAACACACACTGTTTGGAACGGAATTGAAGCTTGTGTGTGTTATATGGTCGAAGGTTAGGCCAACACACACATCCAAAGGTGCGTAAGGTAGAGTAATCCGATTTTGATGGAGCAGACGCTCTAAAGGCGTGGAATGATTAATGACCTTGCTAGGAATACGATTAATAAGATATGTGGCTGCTAGGAACGCCTCATCCCAAAATTTTAAGGGCATGGAGGCGCGAGAAAGAAGAGCAAGACCAACTTCAACGATGTGTCTATGTTTGCACTCGGTAGCACCATTCCGTTGGTGTGCATGGGGGCAAGAGACAAGATGTGAGACACCAATCTTTGTGAAGAAAGAATTAAGCTTCTGATATTCTGCTTCCCAATCTGTTTGCACAGCTTTATCTTGCGTCAAACATCCTCTCAACTAGATTTTGGAAATCATGAAATTTTTGGAAGACTTCTGACTTAAACTTTATAAGATAGATCCAAGTGAATTTGCTATAATCATCAATGAAACTAACATAATATTATTGTCTACCAACAGATTGAATGGCAGGACCCCAAACATCTGAAAACACAATATCTAAGGGAGCACTAGACTCACTAATGGACTTCGGATATAGAAGCTGATGTGTTTTGGCTTGTTGACAAGCATTGCACACATACTCATTATTAGACTCAAAAGTACATGGGGGATTATTGTTGCTAATGACACAATGGACTATGGGAGACGATGGATGCCCCAGGCACTCATGCCACTGGGACATGGACGGCTTGCTGCTGGTGCAGAACGCATGATTTATTGGTGAAGTGGACGGAAGAGGATACAACCCTCGTTGACAGCGGCCATTAAGAAGAGTTTTCTTGGTTTCCTAATCCTGAAACAAAAAGAAGTTGGGGCGAAACTCCATGAAAGCAGAATTATCAGATGTAAAATGATGAACGGATATAAGATTTTTCTTAGCTTTTGGGACATGCAGTATGCTGTTTAGATGAAGATTACGGCTAGGGGTAACAATAGTAGAATGACCAGCATGACTAATTGTCGTACCTGCACTACTGGCAGTGTGGATCTGATCGCCGCCATTGTACTTCTCACGAGTTGAGAGCTTTTCTAGGTCACTGGTGATGTGATCAGTAGCGCCGGTGTCCGTATACCAGTTGGTGTCGACTCCATATGAGCTGGTGGCTGTCACCACATGTTTCTCTCTGGGACGTAGTATTCATCAAATCTATGCCAACATTCAGTCGTAGTGTGTCCTTTTTTAAGGCACACCTAGCAAGACGGACGGTTGTCGTGCTTGATGTAGCCATAGCCACCTCCTTATGCTCCTTGGCGTGCATTGTTGCTACCATTACTACGACCGCGACCACCATTGGTGGTCTCGCGACCACGGCCGCGCATTGCGCCACGACCACGGCTATTGCCATGGCCTCCTCCATGCCTAGCCATGTTGACCGAGCTTTGATCTCCTCCATGGACCAGATCCAATCTAGTCTCAAAGGTGAGAAGCTGTGAGTATAGCTCATCCAGCATGACAAGCTCCACCCTCGTGACAAGGGCAGAAACCAATGACTCGAACTCAGGGCTCAAGCCGGTGAGGATGTATTCGACGAGCTCATCATCGCTGATAGGGCGGCCTGCTGCCGCCATGTCGTTGTTGTAGCCTTTCATCTTGGAAAAGTAATCAACAACATATGAATTCCCCTTCTTGATATTTGATAGTGCAATGTGCAGATTGACTGCACGAGCATGAGTTTGTGAGGCAAACATCGCCTCAATGGATCGCCATGCTTCTGCCGCCATCTTGGACTAAGCAACAGATGTCATAATCTCCCTGGATAGAGAGGCGAAGAGGAAGCTGAGGATCTGTTGATCTCGGGCCTCCCACTCTTCAAACGTCGGGTTTGCGACCTTGTTTCCTTCCTTGTCGACGATCTCCGCCGCAGGATGCTTCGTTGCTCCCGTGAGATGGCCTTCCAATCTTTCGCCACGCATGGTAGAGCGGACTTGAGCTTTCCAGATGGCATGAATCGCCTTGGTTAGCTTTTCAGTGACGACGTGCACCACTAATGGATTGGAGGGAAAAGAAGCTGACGAGCTAGACATGGTGGACGAAGAACTAGGAAGGTTTGGCTCTGATTACCATGTAAAATCAGAGGGCAATAGGGAAAGCGTATCTTACCTCGTCAGGGGATGCCCTGCGTGTTTATATGGGTGCTCTAAAGGCACAAGATTTACATGGAGCAACAACCTGTGGGGCTGGCCAGAGAGTTCTGATACAACAACCAAATCTATCTACCAGAGGACTCTTTGGCCAATACTTATCAGGTTGTTACTTGATGATTACGAAAGCAAGATAGGAACAAGTTCTATCTCTCACTCTATCTCTAACACATACCGGTGGTGGTGACGGGCGCCGGGGCGATGAGGCGAGGCGGCGGGGCCGCCACTGGCTAGGGCAGTGGAGGAAGGCAGTTGGGCAATAATAGGGCGGGGGCGTCACAGTTATAGCGTGGCGGTAGGGGGGGAGCCGCCGGAAGGCAGGTGGGGCAGGGCGAGCGCAAGGCAAAGAGCAGCAACCAGTAGCTCTGTCGGTCATGGAAGTTGGGAGCTGAACAGATGCTGTCTGAGGTTGAAGAAGGAAGTAGAGCTGTCCGATCTTGATCGGATGGAAAAAAAATCGTGTGCTCAGCTGCTCCCAAACACTCGAGTCTAGAATAGATAAGCGCTATCCGTTAACCACCTACACATCCTGCACTGACGAGAGGGCACCAACTGTAACGGCACAATGCTGCCTTGTGTTAGTACAGAAATAGGTAATCATTCAGGGTCTAATGGAACTTTGGAGGCATGCATGATTGCTAATGGGGTATTAGAGTGGCGGTTACGGCAGCCACATCGCATCTGTCTTGAGGTGAGGAGGAGATAACGTACCGGGTGCCCTGAGCTTTCGAAAGAATGAAAGTTGCATCGGGCTATGATATAGGCAGGCATTGATTGCGACGACCAGAGTGAGTCTAAGGGGGTGTTTGGATCTTCAGGATCTCCTAAAATTTATGTCACATCGAATATTCGGAGGCTAATTAGGAGGATTAAATATGAGCTAATTATAAAACTAATTACACAGATGGAGGCTAATTCACGAGATGAATCTATTAAGCCTAATTAATCCATCATTAGCACATGTTTACTGTAGCATCATATTGTCAAATCATGAACTAATTAGGCTTAATAGATTCATCTCGCAAATTAGCCTCCATCTGTGCAATTGGTTTCGTAATTAATCTATATTTAATACTCCTAATTAGTATCTAAACATTCGATGTGATAGAAATTTTAGGAGGGACTAAAGAAACAAACACCCCCTAATGCGACGTCCTTGGTGGCTCTCGTGCCTACCGAGTTGTCACTGCTGGACTGAATATCTGTATGGCCGCTGAATTCCTGACTGTCCACCTCATCAAATTTAAAACAGGGAACCTTTTGTTGTTTAACTGATACTGTCGAGGTCTGTAATATCCAGTGATGGGCGTGCTTAAACCGCCAAAGATCTACCGGTGCCTACAGTCAGAGCTGTGGACAGTGAGTATCCGCCAAAGATCGCCCAAATCCATTTCATGCCTGTAAAATGTTCAGGTTTATGTAGCCTTCAGTGAGTTACCCTACCCCAGCGAGGTCATGGAATCCTTGTCTTCACAAGGCTACAAGAGAATGTCTCGGGCCGGGCTGCGGCTCACGCAGCACGAAGGATTAGCAGACTGGCCAAGTGGCCATGGCCATGGAGCACGAGGCGCTCAGGTGGGGAAAAATGCCCCCGCGATCAGAGATCGAGCCGCTACGGAACAAAAGGACGGTACGGTGGCGCTGAAAGCGAGGCCAGGGGCCAAGGCAAACACTGCGCGACCATATGATGCCGCCGGTGGAAACAACATGGACGGGGTACGACGCCATGGCCATCTCGGCATCTCGGACGACGCGGTCGCAGCGCCCACGCGTCGGCGCGCCACCCGTCTGGATCCGAGGCGGAGACACCCCGGCCAGCGGTTACAGCGTCTCACGGGGCGCACACGATGAGGCGAAGGCGATCGATCCATGCCGAAAATATGGGAGGAAATGTGTTTTCCCCTACGTGGACGGTGGACTCCTAGGCTCGCGGAATAATGAAAGTGAAATCGCGTGAGGTCACACATGCAATTTTACTATCAGAGTATCTCGGTCCATATCGGGGCGGAGTTAGACCCGGGTGCGTACGTGTAACACGCTGGGGAATTGCAGCCAGTGGTCTTTGGTCCGTCATTAATACGCACCGGCAACCAACTCGCACTCACAAAAGGTTCAGCTTGCAGTCATGTGACAAAGTTCATGCACGTTCTCCTCTTGCTTTTCAACTCATCTACTGGAATCAATATCAATTCACATTCACGAGAGGCATTCATTTGGGGGAAAACACAATTTCTTTCGGTCCATATGAATTTGAATGGAAAATGGACTAATATTTTTGCACCACAAATACCTCCTAATACGTGTGATTGCAAGGAGTTCCTATGTTTCTAAACAAGATCCGAGGATTTCAAATTAAAAAAGGGTTTTACTAAAAGAAGAAGTTCAAGAAGTTCCGGAAGTTCTATTTTGAGGGGCTATTTGAGATTCGGATCGCGGGGTCTTAATAAAGAGACATTTTAGCATGTGTGCGCCCTGGAGTTGTGACGCGCCCATCACTGGATACCTCTGTCTCCATGCATTGGTTCCAAGCAGAAGTTCCCCAATGCATGAACTTCCAGCTCCACGCACGAGGCGGGGCTATATATCTGTCTGACCTGCATGGCGGACATGTAGCAGCTGCAGCATGCTACGTACCACGCACACATGTCACCGTGACAAAGCTCGTTATTAACTCCCCCAACGCCAACCAGCAACGAACACAAAGGCATGCAGAACAGCAGAAACACTTGGTTTGAAACCACACTCCACTTCAAAATCTGCCGTTCAGTCCGAGTACTTGGCACCAGTAGTAGTAGTTCTACGATACCCGGCAACATACGTACAGACGTTCCATCCTAGGCTATACCGGATTTGCTACACGCACAAACAGAAGGTGGTTTTCCGAGGCTATCATTGCAAAACGCTCTGTGATTTGACACCGCAAATTGGCAGGACCTGGCAGCAAAAGGGCGGGCACCCACAACGCTGAAATGGAAAAAAAAAAGTTAAATGACTGCTTTTTTTTTTGAAACTTAGTTAAATGACTGCTTTGTGGTACCTTACCTTGTACCACTATGTGGCATGTAGTGTCACACTGCAGTTAGCCGGAGATTACGGTTTTTCCTAAAATAAGCGCGTGGAGACAAAGGCCCAGGCCCCAAAAACCTGTGGTACTCTGTCGCGGTGCCCCACGGTCAATCGGCATTCTCCCGGACCGGTACACTATTCCCTTGCCCGCAAGGGTCGTGGCCGCGGCGGCATCGTTTTCCTCTTTCCACGTCGCCCCCAGACACCTCATCTCCTCCTCATAAAACCCCCCTCGCTCCCGCACCCTCAGCTCCAACCTCACCACTCCACTCGCCTCCTCCCTCCGCGCACAGTCACAGTCCTCCCGGGCAGCAGCGGCAGCAGCTCTCTGCTGTCAACCAACTCCACCAACACACATACACACACACACGAACCACCGCAGCAGAGGGAGGGAGGAGACGAGGAGGCATGGCCATGGAGGACTCGTCCTCGGGCTCGGAGCCCACCACCTCGTCCTCGGCGGAGGCGCCCGCGTCGCCGACCGCGACCACGGCGTCGTCGTCGTCGGACTCCTCCCCCGGCAAGAAGCGGCGGCGCACCAAGGACGGGCACCACCCGACGTACCGCGGCGTGCGCATGCGGGCCTGGGGCAAGTGGGTGTCGGAGATCCGGGAGCCGCGCAAGAAGTCGCGCATCTGGCTGGGCACCTTCGCCACCGCCGAGATGGCGGCGCGCGCCCACGACGTGGCCGCGCTCGCCATCAAGGGCCGCGCCGCGCACCTCAACTTCCCGGAGCTCGCGAGCGAGCTCCCCCGCCCGGCCACCGCCGCGCCCAAGGACGTCCAGGCCGCCGCCGCCCTCGCCGCGGCCGCCGACTTCCCGGCGCCCTCCGCCAATGCAGCTGGCGGCACCAAGGACTCCGACGACGACGGCCCGGACGCCAGCCCCGCGTCCGCCTCCGCCGCGGCCTCGCCGCCGCAGGCGCAGGACGTGGACAGCAACCCCGACGACGCGCTGTTCGACCTCCCTGACCTCCTCCTCGACCTCACCAGACACGGACCCTCGTCGTGCCAGCTCTCGTGCGCCGCATCGTGGGACGACGACGTGTGCTTCCCCGGCGCCGGCGCCGGCGTGTTCCGTCTCGAGGAGCCGCTGCTGTGGGAGTACTAGAGCCAAGCTGCTTAATTACTTCCAGCTGCAGGCAGCGTCGTGTATGGCTTGTAATCGCAGCGGTGGACCACAAGGAAAACAAAACCATCCGTGTAAAGTGTAAACCATCCATCCATCCATCCAGAGCTGGACCAGAAAATGGCCTAATTTAGAGGCATTTCTCCCCGCGTCTACTCTCCCAAATTTAGAAACCAAACCATGTATAAAAAAAATTCAAGAAAAATTCATTCATCATCCCCCCGTACGCTCCTTTCACTCTCCTCCAACCTGTCGCCTGTGTTTGCTTGGATTGTGGGGCAAGAATATGTGCACGACTAACCGCGCATCTCTAGCCCCCTTTCATTCCCTTGCGTTGGGTTTTTATATTAATAAATTCTCTAGTAGTAGCAGCAACTAGCAAGCACTAGTGGTAGCTAAAGGTGATCTAGCCCGATTTGGACTAATGCTACACGAAACGCTTTGCCCAAAGACGCACCTTTTAAATTACGGCCAGATTCGAGCACCGATCACCTCCAACTCATCAGCAACACGAAGCAGAAAAGCGCGCGCAGCGCACCGATCGGTCGTCAAAGAAGCGAAGAAAGAAATTCACCCGACCACGAACCCTGTGTGGCCTTGCCTTTTCACGCAACAACGACGGCCGCATGCAACCGGACTCTAACAGCGCGCCAAAAGCCGCGGGACGGCGACCGGAGGCGGGGGCGAGAGCGACGGCGCCCGACTCTGTGCGGAAAGCGGCGTGCGTGCGTGCGTGCGTGCATGGATCCCGGGCTGACACCGGGCGTGCCGTGAAACGGCGAGGAGGGAGGTGACGGAGCGGTCGCCGTCCCGGCCTCCCGGGCCGTATGTGTAACGTCGCCACCGCCTCCGTCGTCTCGTTCCCATCTATCTCGGCGCCGCGCGCCTGCGAGGGCTCGCGTTGGCCGTATGTGCCGCACGTACTTGCGCGCGCGGCGCGGTGGCGCCTTGGACGTTTCGTCGGAGCTGGAGCTGGGTGACGCGGACGGCCGGCCACGGCGCCACCGGGAGGGGAGGACAACGGAGTGGTTGCGCCCGCATAAATGGCAGGGTTTCCTGGCGTCGCAGATCGTACCGCGACGATAAGGCGAGATCCCGAGGGCGTGCCTCCCCTCCGTCCAATCCGTCCGCTCTCGTCGTCGTCGTCGCCGCTTTATCCACCTTGCGCGACGAGTTAAATGCGCTGCCGCTGGACGGTGCTGCTGCTGCTGCGCTGACCATACTGCTCCTCTTGGACCTTCGTGGAGGACAGCCAGTTACATGCTGGCACGCACGGCGAGTTGCTGGGATCGTGGCGTGGCTCGGTGGCTGTACAAGCACGAGCGGCTCGCCACGGAGGGTGAACGAACGGTCGGTGGCGTGAGGGCCGGGGGTGCGTGGCGGTACGGCGCGGGGGGCGGTACCCCTACTGCTGCTGGTGCTGGTGGTGAGGAGTCGTGTGGTTTTTTTTTTTGTTGAAAATTGAACTCGTGTGGTTTTTCCGTGCACGAGACCTTTGACATGGCGCAGACTTGTGGGGAAGGCCCATGATTTTTGCTGGTCATGTCACCTCGTATAAAAGAAGAGCGTGTTGTTGGCTCAGCATTACCCGTGTTCGCGGGATACGGGATCCTTGTTTTACGGGTTAGCCCCCTCGTGCATGCATTTCATGCAAGAATTTGGGTTCTAGGTCGTGTGTATCCATCGGGCACATGCGACAGGGGACGGATCAGAGACCAGTTCAGTTCGTGCGATGGGTTGATGTACACTTATAGCAACTCGAACCAGCAGCGGCGCTGGGAGGATCAGTGGACCATCCATCGGGCTGGACAGGCACGTCATGGGGTGGACCTTAATTATATGTGTGTCCCTCCTGTGTTTCTTCTTGATGTAAAATATGGAGATGTTTTATGTGTCCTACTCCTATGTAAACCTTTACTGCCAGCCAGCTACGAGAAAGACCGGAGTGAAATCCTAATTCGTAAGTTACTTATAGTATCATTGCCAAGTACTTCTTCAGTTGTCAACCTTCTATAATTTTAAATAAATTTATATAAAATGTATTGACATTTCCGATACCAAATAAATATAACAATGCATTGCAGTATGAATTTATTGCTAAAATTAATTTTTATGTTATAGATGGTAGTGTATTTTTTATAAATTTAATTTAAGTTAACTAAAACTTAATTTTGACCAAATTAAATTTAAAACAGTCTATTTTTTAAACTGTGGGAATACACGAAGGTGTGGAGCTTAGCTGAGGTTAAAGGGGAGCCCCACCTCCTATATACTCTTCAAGAGAATCTTAATTTCAGCACTTAGGTCTTGTTTGAATCCACCAGTAAAATTAGCAAGATTGGATACAAACGAGCCAACTAAAGTAGCAGCTAAACCTCTCCCAGCTAATTGGAAGGTAACTGTCCTTTAACTTGTTGAACCCAGCTAAAACCAGCTAAACAGGCTAAAAGACTGAAATACCCTCACTTGTCCTTCAAAATTTCCACTGCCATAATAAATGAAGGATAATATGGACACAAAGTAGCAATTTGCTAGTAAATTTAAACGTCCCAGCTAAAAAAAATTCTTACTTTTTAGCTAGCTAAATTTTAGTTGGGTGTATCCAAACGGGACCTTAACTAATCACCAAATCACAAACTATCTCTACCTTAGCTCTCCTGCATTTAATTTGCTGACAAGCTCTCTGCCACCAAGCACATGCATTTTGGCGACTCTCCTTTGTATTAGCGAGTAAGTACCGGCTAATAAAGCCGAAAATATGTGCTTGCACATGCTCATGTTTCAAAATAGTACTACTGGTAGTACTATAATTAAGGTATGAGTGGTACTGGCACCTGTATCATAAAAATTTGATACGAATCTAAGTACTTCTTAAAACCTCTTCGCCCGTTTTAAATTCCTTGTACGTGGGCTATTAAGAATTTAGGATATTGCTAATCGAGTAGGTTTGGTTTGTACACGACAATCAATCGCAGTTAGTAGTACACAATTATATATGATACAATATCATTTTATTTTGTCGGGAACCTACGTAATAATGCCAGGTTTTCTATTATTCTAGGCTTAATGCCCAGGAATAAAGGGAGACATCAGCATCTTAGGAGCACCGATTTTTTTATCAAGAAGAAACGAGAACAAATCTTTTCTTTGTCCATATCGTGGCTGGTTCTTGTCCCATGTCAAAAAGATCTACTACTACCAGAACGCTAGTATAAGCAACCCGGCCAGCAAAGATTTCTCAAGGGAAAAAAACAACAACGCAGCGACACGCAGACGTGAGATTTCAGCAGTCTCCGGTGTGTCCAAGAAGCATGACGCATGCTCTACGTCCCGCCACCACCTACCGTGCGGGCCTCATGGTCATGGGGCCGTCGGGGCGGTCCTACGGCGGCCCATGAAGCTAGCTACGGCGCGCGCACCACACGCATGCAAAGCCTGCACAGCCTCCATTTTTAGCGGCAGCCTAGCGTCCCGTTTCAAAAGGCGGGGGGCCATGCTGTGGTGTCGCTTCGCTGCTGGCCATCTCTCTCATGCCCGGAACTGGAGTGGAGCCGGAGTTCGTGTGGACTCCGACTGCCAAGTCGCTTCCATTTCCTTTCATCCACGAGATTAAACGGACTAATGCGGTAGGACACACCAATAATGCCGGTAGGACAGGCAACCATGGCTGCCGCTAGCTGCCAAGTCGTGGCCCACAGCCTTCCACGTTTGGATACCGGGAGCTAAACTTTAGCCCAATCACATCGGATGTTCGGATACTAATTAGGAGGATTAAATATAAGCTAATTACAAAACTAATTGCAGAACCCCTAGGCTAAATCACGAGACGAATCTATTAAGCCTAATTAATCCATCATTAGTAAATAGTTACTGTAGCACCACATTGTCAAATCATGGACTAATTAGGCTTAATAGATTCGTCTCACGATTTAGCCTAGAGGTTGTGTAATTAGTCTAGGTTTAATACTCCTAATTAGTGTCAAACATTCGATGTGACGGGGCTAAAATTTAACCCCCTCCTCCCAAACACCCCAAAGGGGCGCTTGGGCACACCCGGAAATGACCAAAAGCCCCGCCAGGCTCACATCCGTAGCGGCGTCCGCTATTTATGATGACGCCGGAGTAGGTGGCCTCTTCAGGTTTCGTTTGGTTGTCAGGACTAAAGTTTAGTCTCTATCACATCGAATGTTTAGATACTAATTAGGAGTATTAAATATAGACTAATTGCAAAAATAATTGCACAAATGGAGGCTAATTCGCGAGATGAATCTATTAAGTCTAACTAGTTCATGATTTGATAATGTGATGTTACAGTAAATATGTGCTAATTATGAATTAATTAGATTTAATAGATTCGTCTCGTGAACTAGCCTCCATCTATGTAACTAGTTTTATAATTAACTCATATTTAGTCCTTCTTAGTCTTTAAAAATTTGATGTGATATGGATTAAACTTTAGCTGGATTCAAACGCGCCCGCGGCAGCACCACGCGCCGGCCGGCATGTGCCGTGCCTGATTTGCCTGTGCTGCTGCCTCCGACCCTCCGGACCCCTGGTACGGTGGCGCTTTGCGTGTAATTGCACATTTGCACGCGCCCGCGCGGTCAAAACCGGCCCTGCGCGCCTGTTTGGTATGTCGATGCCGCGGCCACTGGGCAGACCAGGTGTGCGGTCAGCAAGGGGCGGCAGGCACGGGGGAAACGAGGAGGAGTGAGGGAAAAATGGGTCGCTGCCACTGCACGGTCCTATCGGGGGGATCGACAGGGCCGGCCCCCGGGAAGGGAAGAAGCGGGCGGGCGGTGGTTGGTTGTCCCTGCCGGCCGGGCGAATCAGGACGACGACGGAGTTCCAAGTCCCATGCAACAGTAGCACTCGTGCCGATGCATGGCCACGTCGAACACGAGAAGATACTTAGCGCATAGTACCTCCGGTACCCCAAGTATAGTAAACGGAGGGAGCCCGGCCGGATGCCTCGACTGTGGCCGGTAGCGCACGGTGGGTGTCACGTCCGCGTCGCGCTCGCTATCACCTGAGTGACTCCTTTGTCTCCCACGTACCCCGGCGGGCGTGGTACGTACGCCGTGATGCCCATCTGCAAACCACCACCCCCACAGAAAGGAAAAACGATACGCTGGTACGATACGGCCCGACCGGTCGCCGTCGTCGTCGTAGGGTGCGGCACGCCGCCCCCACCGGGCCGTCCGTCCATCCCTGTGGGCCGTGGCCGCGAAATTAAGCCCCCATTGGCAGGGTTCACCCAGTGACTTCTTGAGCGGCTTATGGTGAAACCCTACCAAACGGTAGAACTTAAAATGACTCGTAAGAAAAAGTTAGGACAAGTCCCGCCTTTTACGCTCTTTGTGTTCTTCCATTCCTCCACCCAAAACACTAAAGTATGCATGTGTCCTTGCTATTTCACAAAAATTACAACATTTACGAGCAGGCACGTGGAGGCGGCGGCGGATGTGGCGGCACCATGGCGGCCGGTGGTGCGCGCGGAGCTCCGTGGCGCGCGCGGCGGAGCCCACGGCCGTGTTGAAGCTCAACAACCGAGATGGAGCACGCGCGGCATGCCGAGGCCGCGGTCATGGTGGGGCTTGGTTGCGCGAGCGGAGGCGGCGTCCATGGCGGAGCTCGGCAGCGCGTGTGGAGCCCGCGGTCAGGCTGAAGCTCGATGGCACGCAGAGCTAGGGATGCAGGTGGCGTTGGGGCAAGAAGAGGATAAGGCTGTGTGGCTGTGTGGTCCATGGAGAAGAGAGAGAAGGAAGAAAAAGAATGGGAAGGGAAAAGAAAGAAAAAATAGTACTCCCTTCGTTTCCAAATTATAAGTTGTTCCGACTTCTTTGGAGAGTCAAATCATTTTATGTTTGATCAAAATTATAGAGAGGATCACAAAAGTTTATAACACCGAATAGATATACTATTAAATATATTTAATGAAAAACTAATGGTACTTATTTTGTATATGAATGTTAGTAATTTATTGTATAAATTTGGTCAAATTTGAGATGTTTTGACTCTCTTAAAAAAATTGGAATGAATTTGGAACGGAGGGAGTAAGAATATAGGGAAAAAATAAGAAAAGGAAGGAAGAAGGAAAACTAGAAAGGGCATATGGACCTTTTATCTTCTCTATCAATTGTAAAAAGTCAGGTGAAGTCATTCTGCCAAACGTTTTTCCAACAAGACAAGTCAGAGCTAAAAAATCACTTCATCAGAAAAGCTAGAGCTAAATCTATTTTTCCAAGCATAACAGCCCTGCCAAACGGGTCCTGCGTCACGCGCGGGGCACACAGGGTACAGCAGCCACGCAACATCAGCTTGCGATGCGCGCGAGCTGCCAACGAGTGACGGGAGATGGATGCATGCATGCATGGTCATGGCGTCTCGATCTTTTGCTTCCCCAGCCTGCAGGTCCCAATCTTTCTCCGACGTCGATCGGGTGCGGTCCAGATCACGTAACACTTCGCCAAGTGTTTGACAGACCCCGTAGCTGGGCATTCATTCCCGTCGCGGGCGCCGATATCTCCGGGCAGCATGACAGCATCCCCTCTGATGCAACGGCCGGCGCGCGTGCAGAATGTGCCCTCCCACACCCTTTCCACCAGACCATGCAGAGCCTACTTGTAAATCTAATGGACATGACATGACTGGCTCGGAGCAAACACTTTGTTTGGGGGGAGATAACAAGCTAAGCTAGAAGCTACTCATCTGCGTGCACGTTCTTGAACTGGCGTTTACAGGGGCCGCCGGGGGTGACGTACCGTAGGAAAAGCACGCCCTACCCACCAGCATTAAAGCTCGGTTTTGATGGGAGACACTGCTATGCACACGTAGAGACAAGGTGAATAAAGTATCGTGCATAATGACGTGGATCAAAGGCGTTCAAAGAGATCAGATTCCCCATGATTGTGCGGGCGATCGATCGCATGGCAGCTGGGGCTCGAGGAACAGCCGGCGCCCGGTGCCAAAGAACAAAAGGAGGCTGAAGCTTCCTCGGGCGATAAAAGGCAGGGAGCGAGGGACGGACGACGCCGATGGCTCGACGAGCGTTTAGTCGAGTGGATTGAAGCGATACCGATCACGTACTGGCTGGAATGCTGGATCACTTGGACGCTGCCTTCATCGTGCTCCTCTAGTCACTGGCGCCATGCATGCACTTACAGTTACAGGTGGGTGGTAATAAGAGCTGGGCAGGAAAATCTAGCCAGGATGATATGGTGTCCATGTCGATCTTATTACATACACTATCCTCGGTCATGATGGAGCGAGACAAAATCTGTAGGCGTAAAGGGAAGGTGCTATGCTAAAGCTACATCGATAGTACGCTACGCACACTGCTGATGGATTCGTTTCATTGATTAGGAGCAGTGGTAAGGTATGTGTAGCTGTCGCCCTTGTGCTGATAATAACCAGCGAAAAAAAGCACGAAAGGAAATATATACGCACAAAAAGAGTACGCAGGCCCCCTACTACAGTCCAAAGAAATGGTCCTTGGTTCTAGACTAAAGCGGACCGTGTAGTGCTGTAGTAGATGGAGCCTGCACGATGCTGAGAGAAGCACGAAAATGAAGACGATGAAAGAGGCCGGAACAAAGCAATGGCGATTCAGCTACGTCGAACTAGCTAGGATCCACCTTGAGAAAGAGAAAAAAAGGGGGAAAAAATCCTCGCGTGCTCAATTACATCGCCGTCGCCGGCGATGTATGGACACTGCAACTCGTGCCCCCTACAGAGTAAAGATTTGTGCTGCTGACTAAAAGAACTCTGTGCTGATGGGTTGAGCACCCGCCAACAATTTTGAGCCAGCACAAATAGCGGTCTGTGCTGCCGGGCGATGTTAGGAACCTACCAGCACAGAGGCTTTCTATGCTGGCGGGTGGCATAACCACCTACCAGCACGTTCTTTTAGTCAGCAGCGTGGTTATGCCACCCGTCAGAAATATTTATTTTCCTATTTCCCATAATTTATTTATAATTTATATTTATCGCCAGTTTTTAGCCGCCAAATTTAAATATGTATCTCCAACCACGTAATAACGAACTTAAATAATAAATAATTCACATTATTAAAAACTGCATCGTACATAATAGATAATTCACGTTATTCAACAAACTTGAATAATAAATAATTCACATAATTCAACAATTAGAGTAGAGCTATTCTTCCATCTACGAAGACGTGTGCATTCGTCCACTGCCAACACGTCATTTGGATCAAAGAATTTTCCGTCCTCATGACAAATCTCCTGTTGGATGAACCTCACCATATCCATACAAATGTTGATGATGCCTCTGTCTTCGAGCGCCGCATCCCGAGTGTCGATCCTAGACATATGCAAGTATACAGTAAATGAAAATAAGGATGTATTACCATTAGGAAGTTAGCACATGGTAGCGTATAAGAGACTTGCGTCTTCGGGGTTCGTCCGTTACCTCCCATTATTTCTGAGGAACTCGCACACATAATATCTGCATATTTCAGAGTTGGGAGGTTACTTGTGGCACTGCAATCAAATAGAAAAATGATGAGTTGTTATAAATGACAAGTCTACATTATATAAAAAGAAACCCATCTATATGTTATTATTTTCATCGCTTTCTTCCTGTTTTCAGGGCATTCCCCGCCTTTCAGTACGTAAAGCATGTGCACACTTTGAGGATATAAATACAAGAGGATATAAAGACAAGAGTTAGTAATACAACTTAGGTGCATAGAATCTCAACATGCATTTAAGTACTGCCAAGAGATGTCGTACTTTTGTACAATGCTTAGGAATTCCTTGTAACTATCTTTGGTAAATCAGGCTGAGTCGAGAATAGTTGCAGATCCAAGCTTAGAGTAAATACAGATGCAAATCCAGTGGTCTCTGCATTATATTAGAATAATTTATATTATAGATGGTATTAATTAGCACCAAGTATATAAATAGTAATTTAAACTAGCTAGCTTACTGAAAATTGTAAGCCCCCATGATGCACTGCTTCTGAGCCTTTTTCCTTATAACTCTTGCAATATACACGGACACTTTGTGCATTTCTTCTTTGTGGGCTTTTCCCTTTATAGCATTTTTCTCCGCTTGTGTCTGTGCTGCTTCCATTTCTGCTTTGACCCTTTCATTCATTTTGAACTTGTGCTTTGGATCGCTAATTCATGCTGGGTCAAGGTACGCTACCAAGTACCTGCTGTTCGTCAATTCTTCCTCTTTCCATTGCATCCTGCAGAATAGGTAGTCACTCAGGTACTAGACATATAAAATATATACGTATGTACGTAAAACTCGTGTATGCGGTACATGTGAACTTACAAGCACCATGTTTGAATGAGTTGGGTGTCAAGGTGTTGATGACGGTAAAGTCTGAACAAATCCTCCAAATCGATCACAATCTTCGTAATCCCAAGCGCCAAGGAAAACCTTTTTTGGGATACGCGCAGTGATTGCTCAAATGCCTTGCTTCATTACGGCTATGATCCATCCATGCAGCTTATTGAGTTCCCATGGGCCCTCCAGCAGATTCTACCGATACAAGAATAGTTTGCCATGCTCATATTTATCTGGGACTTCATCTGGCGCAAAGAAATTGAGACCTTCATCTATTTCCTTTCACCGAGAGGGGTCGCAAGCAACAGATTTCTCACCGGAAGATGAAGCCTTGATCTTCAGTACATTTAAGAACTTGTCGACTTGTGTTGATGGATCCTTATTCTCATATGTCCTGACCATACGAGGTACCGCTGGCAGCTGGGGAGGTGGAGATGGTGTCCTCTGGGGAGGTGGAGATGGTGGCCTCGGCGATTTTGGATCATCACCTTGGAGAAACGAAGTCCATTCCTCCTCAGTGAGACCTTCTAGAATAGGTAATAGCGGCACTAGCTACTCGCCCTCATTGGTAGCTCCTTGCACATGTGACTGAGTCGGCTGCTCGCCCTCAGTGGTAGCTACCTGCACATGTGACTGCGTCGGCTGCGCCGTGTCAACATTTGACTATAGCATGGGTTCATCTTGGGTCGGCCATGAGGTTTCTGGCAATGCATCAACATTTAGAATGATATCTCGGCGATGCCACAGTATGTACTGGTTCATCGCATCATCGAGAACCTCAATCCCCTCATCAATAGTGAAGAGTATCTTCACCCCGTAAGTGGGTTTTGGTGATTTAATAACAAAAGCTTAGGTAACTAACAAAGTTTCAAGTGTATGAGCAGGTTTAAATAGATTATTAGTCATGGAGCACTTGTGACGGACCCCTCGAAAGGAAATGAGATATTAAGCGGCATCCTATCTAGTTTAATTTTATTCTCGGTTTGAATTTGAGTATAGGATAGTCGCACTATTAAGAGGAATGCGTAATCTCTGGTCTTGATGATGAAAAAGGTGTTCAAGATGACCTAACAAAATCTATAAGAGACACCATTTGCACTTGCACATCATTTGGGGATAATTAGAAGTGCTAACCAGAGAAATTCGGAATTTTTCGGAAGTTTTTCCAGAATATTCTGGAAGTGGAGAGTTTCCGGAGAGTCTCCGGAGGTCCGAATTTTTTCGGAAAATTCCGGAGATCTGGATCTTTTAGGAAGTTTTTCCCGAAATCTCCGGATAAAGTTCCGAAAAATTCTGGAACCTTTGTTATAACGACTAGTTCAGGTGTAAAGGGGTATAAATACCCCCTCACCCTCTTACCTGCGCCCTCTTCTTGCCTCTCTACTGTTCTAAGCTGCAGAAACACTCTAGAGCTCCTGTCTTTACTCCCTTTGACTTTCTTGTGAGATTTATTGGGGATTTGAGGAGAGATTGGTGAGTGGGCAAGGGATTGTGCTAGTGAGTTGCAACTCCATTTCTTGAGCACCTTCGTTCTTCGTCAAGCCGGCGATTCGTGTTTGTTACTCTTGGAGCTTCAAGCTCCTAGCCGGCTAGGCGTCTCCCGGACGAGCATCCAAGCTTGTGGCTGCCCCAGGAAGTTTGTATTACCCCTACGATCGAGTAAGTAAGTCTAGCTTGATCTTTGTGGTCGCCAGAGGGAGGAATGTGGCTTGGTGATATAAGCCCACCCTTTGTGGGTCCTCAACGGAGACGTAGGCTTCGCTGTGTGAAGCCGAACTCCGGTAACAAATCCTTGTGTCACTCTCGCATAGTGTTCTTGATTTCATTCATATTCTTGCATAGAACACCTTTTTAGGGTTTGTTCTCGATCTACTTTTCTAGCTTAATTGGAGCTGTTCCATCTTGCTGAATAGTCTTAGAACAACTTGTTGAACAACTTATATTCATCGATCTAATTTCTAATAGGTTATTCTTAGAGCTGTAGCTGTTTTCGGAGGAATTCAGAATAATCCGGAGATTTCTCCGGAAATTTTTGGAACAATCTCCAGAAATCTCCGGAATTGTGTGATCAACTTGTTTTTAAGTGCAAATTTTTCAGATTCGACTATTCACCCCCCTCTAGTCGACACTTTAGATCCTTTCAAGTAGGGATGTCAAGTCGCACGACTCATCCAATACAGTAACAACTTGCACCAGGAGTATTCTGGCGGTTGTTTTGGAATGCTTTGCCCCAAGGCAGTGTTGATGACATCACTCGAACACGCCCAAAGTGCTCCACGGTTCCGATTGCAGCAGTTAGCTGACCTCCCTCCCTTTCCGGCTTGAAAACACCATTCTTTTGCAACTCGGCGAGCTGTTCCAACCTCTCGTAAATTTTTGTTGTTGTTGAGTGTTTGAATGTAAGCCCTCAAGTGTGAATACCGAAATTCGAGCTAGCATCCAATTCCTGCTGCACTCATCCAACCCTTCAAACAAATCCGCTAAACCATCTATCCTCCGTTCTTCTTCCTCTCTCCTCCATTTAGCGATCTTGGCCATGTACTCTCCCGCACCCAAGCGACGGGGGTTCTCGACGGCTTTCATAGCCTTCCTGGTATTTTCTTCGGTTAGGGCTTTTGCTTCCGGCGTGTTCTTCTGTTGTACGAACTCCTTCCACATTTGTGGAGGAATCCTACTGAAGTCATCCCAAGCATTCTTATCTTTCTTTACATATTCTGTATTAAGAATTGACCTCCAATTCCTGAAACATCTCCCATGGAGGTCCTCAGCAAATTTTCTTGCGGAATCCTCTTGACCTTCAAGAAAAGTGAACTTTTCTTTCAATGTGGCCCACAAAACATCCTTCGTAGTGGTAGGCACATTCTTCCCATTACTAGCCGTGGTCCAGGTCTGCAATTTGTCCCTGACAATAGCATCACATATGTTCCGAAACCTAGCAGCTATCCCCTCAGGTAATATGGGCTTACCTTTGGAGCCAAGCATTTCTATGATGAGAGTACCTTTCTCAGGGATCTGGTTTCGGGCTCTTTTCCCACATTGCTTTTTCGGAGCACTACTGGAAGGAGTTGTAGCTGAAGGTTGTGGTGCAGAGGCAGCTACATCGCCTTCCTACATAGTTAATGTTCTATGATGTCGTGGCAATGAATGATCTGAGGATTGGTCATCGTTCTATAGAAAAAATAATAGTTAGAGTTTATCATTTTCATGTGAACAACAAACGCATCACCAGCTAGTATATGAATGTGCATGCAGGTACCTGATGATCCGCGGTTGGATCGTATTCAGGGTCCAAGTCATCTAGACGGCTGCAAGTCCTAGGTGGGCTTGGTTCGTACTCAGGTGGAGTAGAATACGATCCAAATGAGCTGTCGGAATCAGAATCCTCCTTGACAGATTCAGTCGCTCTTAATATGCAAAATTGTAGTACTTGCAATTAAAAATTATTCATGAATTTATGAATATCAACACAAATTTGTACACCTAATTGGTTCAAAATATCATTTGGTTCAAAATATTTCAATTGGTTCAAAATATTTCAATTGGTCACTCAAAATATTTCAATTGGTTCAACATATTGCACTTAAAATATTTCTTATGCATTTCTTATGCAGGCCTTGTTTCATTTCTACTCTACTTAACATTTTTATTTTCTATTTTCATTTTTTGCACCATTGTGAAGTAAGACATAAAAATAATTATCTTATATACACCGGTACATTTTTTATATAAGTTGTTTGGTAGAATTTTCAATAGTTTTCTACATGGTTATCAAAATTAATTCGAAATTGAACTATGTGTGCATCTAATAAGATACAAAAAATGCACAAAAATTATATTTAGGATCTTATGTTCCATTCTAGCTCATTTACTGGAGATAGATGAAAAGTTCAATTGTCTTGTTGGGACAGTTCAAACTTATATCTTCAAATTACCAAATAATAATTACAATAATATCTAAATTTGGTCATAAAATTCTACAAATTGAAGTGGCAACATATATATTGTTCCCAAAATGATACATCTCTCACATAGTTTCTTATACTTCAAGTCAAACTTTGAGATTTGAATACCCCATAACAAGTTTGAACTCGTACACTACTCAAATTTGGACACAACCTTATGTTGATTATAACATTGGAAAATATCAAGTTACATTAGCAATTATTACGCAAAAACATGTTTCTATCCTTTGTTTAGTTGGACCGAGGCTCACCGTGGCTCAGTGCCGGCAAGCTACGCGGCGGGCTCGGCGCGGAGGGCTGGCGACGACACGACGAGCTCGAGGAGGGCTGGTGGCGGCGCAGAGGCGTTAGGGAGGGCCAGCGTGCCGGCGGTCGGGGAGGAGGCGCAGCTTGGGGAGGAGCGGCGGCGTGGCATGACATCATGGCGGAAAGGAGGAAGGTGCAGCGAGGGAGTGGCGGCCGTGGGTGGTCCAGCAAGTGTCGAGGCACTGTCGGGGAGGCACCGGCATCGATGCGTGGGGAGGGCGCGACAGAGGAGTGAGGCGACAAGGAGGGCGCGGCGGAGGAGGGGAGGCGGCGAGAAGGGCACTGAGTCCTCCACGTATAAATACCGCTCCGGGGATCATATTTATCGAGCTCCTGGTGGTACTTTCTTCTTGCAACTGACGCCGGCAGGCTGCCATATCCCACCGCGCCCCCAATCCCTCGCGTTGCCATCAACATCCCCGAGCGCCGCCGCTCCCCGTTCGTCGCTGCTCCCTGTCCGTCGCCCCTACATTGTACTGTTGTCATTCCCACGCGCCGGGCCGCCGCTCCCCGTCCGCCGTCGAGGCTCCGACACCGTTCTCTCCTCCTCGCTGATTGAAAGCACTTTCAATTTGTTTCCATTTTGTTCAATAATATTAGAAATGGTTATTTACTCCATTTTGTTCAATAGATCAAAAATGTTTCATTCTGTTCAATAGATCACAAATGTTTCATTTTGTTTCCATTTTGTTCAATAGATCACAAATGATTATTTCATTGAAATTATATCCACATATATATGGTTTATTTGATTATTTGTATCCTTGATGAAATTATGCACATTTATATGATTTTATATGATTTTTACTCCATGCAATTACTCCACATTTATACTATTTGTCTCCTATATGAAATTACTCCACATTTATATGATTTTTACTCCATGTAATAGCAAAACGATAATAAACATGTTACAATTAGTTATAACAATGTTCATGAGATCTAAACCGACAATTGCAAATTTCTTCCATTATTTTAAATAATCTTTTATTCTGAGCATTTTTGTAAATTTTATGTGGATAGTTTGGGCTAAGTACGGCAAGTGGTGGCAGCCGTGGAGGTGGCCGCCGTGGTGGTAGCCGCCATTGTGGTGGCGGCCGTGGAGGTTGCTATGGACATTTTGGGCACGATGACACTCCACCTAGTGTTGCAGAACTGCAATTCCATGGGCCCATTAACATTCCATTCGGCAATCAAACTAGAAGAACAATTTCCACCATAGTAATATTCTTTCATTCTTTTAATTGATTTTGTTACTACATATAAATAAATTCTAAATTTACTTCAATGCAGCTTATCAATAATATTAGATGGCTCAGAGATGTTGTCCAAGATTTAGGTGGTACTTTTCCGGTGGTCCAAACAGAGGACGTAGGACCAAATATGCAAAGAAAGCGTCCCTCTTTTCAAGTACCCGATCGACATGCAGTTCTCACCTCGTTGTCACCAGGACAGACCATCCCGATGGTCTCAATTGCCGCATGGGGTAGCGCAGCGGCATTTATGGTGACTGTTGACATGACCATCATGGAGGCCTGCCTAGAGCAGCTTAACCATCATGGATACTTTGTGCTAGACTTTTCATGGTTTCAAATGAGATGCCTTGAGGAGGGAGACAACAAGGTGATTATGACTACTGAGAGGCTTTCTCGACTTCATGACATGGTATGGAACATTCTTTTATCATTCTTTTAACTTTAGTAGTGTTACATCTTTTAACTTTCATCATGTTCTTATCATCTTTTATAGGACATAATTCATGGTAGTACCATTGCCGAAGCGAGCCTTCACGCGATTCTTGATCAAGTTCTGAATACGCTTCATTTGACTTACATGGGTGGACACCCGGTGTTCAACCTAGAGTTGGGATTCCAGGTGAAACTCTCTTTCTATAGGCCACATCAGTTAACGTCTCCAATGTTCTCCATTTATAGTTATGTATATGGTCGTCCATGTGAAGCGAAGGAGAGTGCACTCATCCGTGCTCTCACTTATTTTGATGAAGTTCTGGTAGTAAGTTACAAGTTAATAAATAAAGTCTAATATGCATTAACAAAGTCTTACAAGATAACAAGAATATTAATTAGTCAAACAACATAAGAGAAAATAAATTAATTTATCCTTTAACAATTCTTCCTTCACAGTGAGTATGTAACCATGGCTTCATGGATTTATCAATGCTTGCTTCAACATGCTTGATTATTCGTTCATGGTCTTTGAAAAGGTCTCATTCCTCATACTGATTGTAATCCTCAATGTCCACTACACCTTCAACTTCAAGGATCCTTTGTTTTCTAGAGACGGCAATGTGCTTCTTTGCATTAATAGGGTTGGTTATGTAGAATACATGTGCGACACGCTCAGCAAGTACCCATGGGTCATCTTTGTAACCTACTGTTGACACCGCACCAAGTTTTGTGTCAGCACCTACATTGGCTAGGTCTACAAGTGTCAACCCATAATTGTCATCTGTAATGCCACTTGGGTGTTTGACCTATTGGCATCGAAAGACGGGGATCCGGATATTCTCTCCATAGTCAAGTTCCCATATTTCCTCTATGAAACCGTAGTAAGTTATGTTCTTTCCGGATGTATCAATCGCCTCTATGCGAACACCACTGCTTTGGTAAGCCACAACTTTGTTGTCCTTTGCGGTGGTATAATGTGTATCCATTAATTTCATATGCTTTCTATGAGGTGACATTGCTTGATGGCCCAGATGTCAACTTGGTTAATGTTACATCTTCTATGGAACTTCCTTGAAATAGATGCTCATGGTCCTTCAACCATGATGGGAATCAATGTTTTTGCTCTTTGATGATCCAATCCTCCGAGCGACCATTACTTTATCCACGGACCTCATTTAGGTGTTGCTCGATGAAGGGCTCCACTATAGCAAGCTGTTGTAGAACGCTTGAATGCACTTTTTCCAATTGCTGATTGTCCTTGTCTATGAATCTTTTCATTCCAATGGTACCTCTCCCGGACAATCTGCCCTTGTGCCAAGATTCCAGTAAACCAATAGCTCTCTTATCTTTTATGTAATCTATGCAACAATCAACACTCTCTTCTATATGGTAGTTCTTGATCATGTTGCCCTCTGGAAAGGCCTGGTTTCTCATGTATCCATTGAGAGTCAACATGAACTGTTCGTATGTCAAAATCCGATAGAAGTATATAGGCCCTAGTTCAGTTATTTGCTGAACCATGTGGACTATGAGATGTTCCATGATATCAAAAAAGGATGGAGGGAAGCACATCTTGAGCTAGACGTGAGTTTCCAACACAAACAGTTGAAGCCTAGCCAACTCGACATAATCAATCACTTTCTACGAAATCACGTTGAAGAAGTAACACATCCATGTATAACCATCTTCACGAATACTGGTTTTATAGTCCGGATCGCAATAGCGAGAAAAACTGTGATCATCACATAGTAATCATGAGAGTTATAACCGGCAAGCGTCATGTCCTTCAATGAGACTAGTGACCGGATGTTTACTGAGGATCTGGTCAGCACTTTCAACCCACGCAAGCACTTGCACATGACCAATCTCTCTGCTAGTGTTAAGTTGTAGCTAGTGAAGGGAAGGTAATGCTTACCATTACGTAGTTCTTGCTGTGGAGCTCTGGCCTGATTTGAAGGTCAACAAGATCCTCCACAAACTTCGCTACCTCTGACATGAAAATAGGCGAATGTCTTCGTATGCTATACATCCATGCTTTTTGATCCATCTTTAACAACCTATGACAAGATTTATATGTTATATTAACTAATTTAATGAGCTATTCCATAAACTAAATTGAACTATGAATGTATTAAAAACAGTTCTATATTACGCTAAATGAAACTCAATTAAACAATTCTATATAATAATTCATAAGAAAAATGAAAAAAAATCAAACTCAATTATATATTAATTCAATCAAATTCATTAATTGAAACTATGGATGTAATAATTAATAAGTAGGAAAAATATAATAAAAACCAATTCTATATTACCCTAAATGAGAATAATCAACTTGGTTAATTAAAATTATGGATGTAATAATTAATAAGAAGGAAAAATACAATCAAACTTAATTCTATATTACATTAAACTGACAAACATAGTATTGTAATGGTTATAATGACTATAGAATTTTATTGACAAAAATAATCCATTTCTAGTTTTTTTCTCTCTTCCCTCTTCCCTCTCTCTTAGTTCTAGATGTAGATCCAGATGACAAGCTAATGAAGCTAGACATGATGGATAGAAGTTCAGGTTGGAATGGCACAAACTCACCTTATATAGCAATCTCCTCTAAGGAAATTAAGAGCAAAACCTTCCCCTTAGATTTGGTGTTTTTGGAGGTTTTCCTGAGCTCCTCTCGAGCAAGCTCCAAATGAAAGGTTGCCTAGGGAAGAAGATGAACAGGAGCATTTATGGTGAGCTCTATACTGGCAGGCGATATAAGCCAACCGCTAGTACACATCACCCCATGTGTGCTGGCGGGCGTCTAGGCTGGCGGACGACATAAGCCCACCGCCAGGGATGATCTATGCTGGTGGGTGCTTGCGTCGCCGCTAGCACACTTGCTACTGTGCTGGTAGGTGCTCCCCCACCAGATAAGGAAACTTCGTACTGTTGGGTGTCAATTACATCCGCCACCACGCTAATTTATTTATGCCAGTCCAAATAATTTCTGGCATAGTGCATGTCGCGGTTGTGCCAGTTGGTCTCGTGATTTTACACGGCGAGTGCGTGTCAGTGTCACAGTGCGCCACCCCGGCCAGGCGCCCACCACCTGAGCAACCTGCGGCGTCGCGTGTCAGGGCGTGAGGCGTCACCCACCGGCCCAACCGAAGCGGCAAACGCACAGCTGCCTCCGACTCGCTTCCCTTTGGCTGAGATCGCACGATAATGAAGCAGCTCCAAACCCCGATCGGGGAACCAAAGAGCCAGAGGGTTATCGAGGGAATCCTACGCGCGTGCGAAGGGGGCAGTGGAACGGGAATCCGATCCTCTCGTGATGGCGTTCTACAGGCAGGTACGAGGCCGGCAGGCCCCAGCTCCGGCAAAGCTAGCCATCCACGAGTGCGCGCGCAGTGCAGCACGGTCGCTCGTTCCCGGCTTTTAACACGAGAGGATCCACAGTACGATTATGCAGGGGTCAACTTGGGATGGTTGTATTCTTGAGTTAAAGTCTAGTCCATATCACATCGAATTTTTGAGACTAATTAGCAGAACTAAACATGAATTAATTATAAAACTAATTACACAGATGGAGGCTAATTTGCGAGATGAATTTATTAAACCTATTAATTCATGATTAACACATGTTTACTGTAGCATCATATTGTCAAATCATGAACTAATTAATCTTAATGGATTCGTATGACTAATTAATCTTAATAGATTCATATGGCGTGCAATTAATTTTATAATTAATCTATGTTTAATACTTCTAATTAATATCTAAATATTCGATGTGAAGTACTGAACTTTACTCCGTGGAACGAGTGGCCTAAGACGAGGAAAACGATGGCGCCTGGCAACGCATTCGTCGGGACGGCAGCAGTGCGAGCAGGAGCTCTGCCACATGGTGGGCGGGCGGGCGGCTGGCTAGCTCTCGCGGTCACGGCCGGAGAGTCCAGTGCTTCCCGTTCGTCCAATTCTCAGCCGGCGTGGCGCCCACGTGGTTTCTCCATCGACAGGGCGCTCTCGAGGTCTCCACCCATCCATCCCCGTCCCCTATTCCATGAAAAGAAAGAAAAGCGAGGGGCGAAACGAGCGTCACGACATTCACAGTGCAACTACCGCAGCACGAAGCCCCGTGAGGCCGTGACCGTGGGTGCTCGCTCCATCCACATGTGCGAGCGAGGCAATAGCTAGGTAGACAAAGGCATCGCACGATAGGGACAGAAACGCGCGGCGCCTTCTGATTTCAGACGGCCGACGCGCGGCTGGAACGCTTGCATGCATGCCGCCGCGGCCCGGCCTGGCAGCCGTGGCGCCGCCGATGCAGCCGATCGGGACGGGCGCGTGGCTAGCGCCGGCGCGCAGTGCTGCCCCCCTGCCGGGCTTGGCGTATCGATCGGATTCTCGGCAGACCCACGCGATCTGTAGGAGCAGGCAGCACAGCAGCGCGCGCGCCGGGGCACATCGATCGGTCGGCTGGCCGGCCGGCCGGGCCAGCGATGCGGCCGGTGACTGCTGGGCTCGCGCGGCTCCTGTTCCGGGACGGGTTCGATGGATGAATGGGAAAGGGAGAGTGGGGGACGGGGCGGCCTTTAATGCCTGTACGTGGAGCACGGCGGGACGACGCCTGGGCAGCTGGACCTGGACGGCCGCCGTGCTGGTCCGGACACCGGAGCAGGGGGGCGATGCTGCAGTGTTCGCCGCAATCAATACTGCACTGTACCTGGAGGAGGAGGACCACGTCACGAGTCACGACTACCGGCCAGTCAACCACGCTGTGCGACAAGGGGGATTCTGAGGGTTTATTCCCTTGGAAAAAGTGGTTTCTTGGATGATTCTGGAGGTGCTCTCTGCTCAGCCTACGCAGCTTAGCTAACTGAGGTTATTACCGCAAAACGTGAGAACACGAGCAGGTGAGCTCTACTGCGATGCGCGATGCATGCACATGGAGGGCTACACGCAAAACAGGATCTGAATTCCGAAATTCTCGTAGAAAAACAGTGGCGCGCAGCATAAACACGAGCCTGAAGGAATGGCCAGACAGCCGCACACTTTGTGGCAGCAAAGCACTGTTAGGCAGTCAAAACACGAATGGTACTTCCACGCAAGACGCCCATTCTTTCATTCATTCAAAGTGCATTGCAATGTTGCCTGCCTGCTTGCCTTTGATGACATGACCCCTCCGGGCCGCCGTGGCCAACCACCCCGCACGATGTTGGAAGCACCAGACGAAGCTCACAATGAATGGGTTCAGGGGCGGAGGATATATCATCCGGGCTTCAATCCACAATGAATACGGGGGCATCGCTGATTGACATGACGCTCCGGCGTAGCAGTATGGCCGGAAAAAAAGCGAAGGGAACTGCAGTCTTTACCAACCTGTCTCCACAAAGGAACAAGGGAAACCATCAATGTGCTGCCACTGGAGCTGCAAGCAAATGAATGGAGGCTTGTAAAACGTTCAGAGATTACAAACGGGCCCGTCCAAAACACACTGCCAGGAAACTAATGATTACTCGATGCACATTGTAGCGTGCGCCGACAGCCCCAAATACACTGTAAAAGGATTTCAACGGATATAACTTTTGCATAATCTAGTTGAATGTTTCTTTTCCTTTTTTTTTTTGGGAGGGGGGGAAGGGGTTGTACTCTGCCACGAACACACTGTATCTGACTGTGATCCCAGTATCTGCGAAAGAACTGAAAAAATAAAGGTATAAAGTTCAAGGATAAACGCAGATAAACCCTTCAAATAACCCAGTTATTACAACAAAAGGAAGCTACAAAAACTGCTAATTTATATGGTACATTCTGTTGTAAGTAACCCTACTCCTTTAGATCTAGTGACTGTTTCTTTTTGAGCAATATTGACTGTTTTAACAGGAGACGATCCACCAGCCCAGCATCTCAAAAAAAAAATCCCAAAAATGGATTACCCGGCCGATCCACACAGCCCAACAAAATGAAGTCTACGATGATGAAATTGGGCCCTCGCCATAGTTGTGTCCATAAATGGGACAAATGGGCTGACCAGCCTCTAACCCATCAAAAAGAAGGTATTGGGTTTATTTTCTCAAGGGGCCGGCCTAAGCTGTCTTTCTCACATTCTTAAGGAAACTGACTTGGGCTCAAAGACAGTTCAATTCAAACTACGACCCATGCAACCCCGGCCTGAGACAGCAGCCACGCCCGTCAGGAAACCCTAATCTTTGTTTTCTTGCAAGGGCAACCTGATTTTTTGTTCTGTTTGCTTTTTTCATTAGTTTTTCTTTTGTTCTGTTGAGTCAATTTCAGAATACTCCATCGGATGTCGTGTCAAAGGGACAGAGAAACTCCATCAGAAATTTCATACGGACCAAGACCTCTCCTGATGGGAATGGCGCTTTTCAGATTTCTGACCCAAATTTCTCAATCAAATGTGCTGCTCCTACCGAATCATATAGTCAAAGCTAGAGCACGAAACTAGAAACACACAAAAAGCAAGCAAGTCGATCCCAAAACGAAAACACGTGCTGGGGTCAACCGCCGGCGGCTTCACCAGCTCCGGTGTCGCCACTCGCCACCTACTCCGCCGCCGTCCCCATCTACAATTACCCACTTCCGCTTCGCCGCAGCGGCACATCCAGCGCCGAGCACCACAGCCCGCTCCCGCTCGACACACAGACCAAACGCAAATCGTCCACCGGGCGAGGCATTTCGCCGAGCACCGAAGCCCCGCCGCCGCAGCCATGCTCCTCACGAAGCCCCACTCATCCTCCCTCGCCGCCCCCTCCGCGGCGCTCCCGAAGCATGGCCCGACCGCTAACCGCGTCGTTACGCCCCTAGCCTCGTCGAGCTCCCGCCGCGGCCTCCGCGTCTCCGCCGCGTCCGTGGCGGCGGCGGCGGCACTGAGCCGCGTGGACGTGCTGTCGGAGGCGCTCCCGTTCATCCAGCGGTTCAAGGGCAAGACGGTGGTGGTCAAGTACGGCGGCGCGGCGATGAAGTCGCCGGAGCTGCAGGCGTCGGTGATCCGCGACCTGGTCCTCCTGTCCTGCGTCGGCCTCCGTCCCGTGCTCGTCCACGGCGGCGGGCCCGAGATCAACTCCTGGCTGGCGCGCGTCGGCGTGGAGCCGCAGTTCCGCAACGGGCTCCGCGTCACGGACGCGATCACCATGGAGGTCGTGGAGATGGTGCTGGTCGGCAAGGTCAACAAGCAGCTCGTCTCCCTCATCAGCCTCGCGGGGGCCACCGCCGTCGGCCTCTGCGGCAAGGACGCGCGCCTCCTCACCGCGCGGCCCTCCCGCGACGCGGCCTCCCTCGGCTTCGTCGGCGAGGTGACGCGCGTCGACCCCTCCGTGCTCCACCCAATCATTGCGGCGGGCCACATCCCGGTCATCGCTACCGTGGCCGCGGACGAGGCCGGGCAGGCTTACAACATCAACGCGGACACGGCGGCCGGGGAGATCGCGGCGGCGATCGGCGCCGAGAAGCTGCTGCTGCTCACCGACGTGTCAGGCGTACTTGCGGACCGTGACGACCCCGGGAGCCTGGTCAGGGAGGTGGACGTCGCCTGGGTGCGGCAGATGGTGGCCGAGGGCAAGGTAGGCGGCGGAATGATTCCCAAGGTGGAGTGCTGCGTCCACGCCATCGCGCAGGGGGTGCGCACCGCCAGCATCATCGACGGCCGCGTCCCGCACTCGCTGCTGCTCGAGATCCTCACGGACGAGGGCACCGGCACCATGATCACCGGCTGAAGCTTACAAAGCTCATCGTGAGCCTTGCCATTGGTATGCGTGAGGGGTGAGTGGTGACAGTTGTCGGAATTGTTTTGCACGCATGCATTCCCGTGACTCGATGGGTCATGTTATTCATGGACTGAATCAAATCAAATTCAGGTTGCAACTTTATTTATACAAATAATTTCATCGATGGAAATTTATGCGTTTTTTTACTTCAACGATCTAAACTTCTGTGGCTCCAAGGGGGTTGAGCACACACAGATAACTAAAGACCCAGAACAACAACATTCCCTTGCATGATCTGCCAAGGTCAAATGATACAGTTAAACAATACTGTGATGCATAATTTCGTGTGGACCTAAGTTTTGAAGCTTGGTGCGTTCTACAAAACATGTACAGTCGACTTGCAGAATGCCAGAATCTCGCATCACCACACTTTGAAATCCCAATGTTCAGAACTGTTGACAAAACCACCAGGGAAAAGCATAAGCACGCTGAATGAAAGGATAATAACGTTAATATTACTGGGATAATGTCGTGGTTCCCCACAATCACACAGTGGCAACTGCAAATTCTAGGCCTGTCAAACTAAGGCTGCCATCACCAATCTTGATTTAACTGACTACTAGAGTTGCTCCCGTGTGCAGTCAAGAGACAACAAAACAGAGAAATGTAAAGTCGACGGATTGTTGTGCTCACTTGATACGAGCAATGGCCACCACGATGAAGACAAACACCGTGAGCATGAACGACACCTTCACTGCATCAATGTATGCATCTGGCTTCTCTTCATCCTCTTGAGGGTGGATCAGCATGTTGAATATCTTCATCACGTTCTCAAGGAATTCAACAATTTTTGCCTGGGCACTGTCCAGGATCCACTTAAGTACTTCAGCAGGGCCACCAGTGTTTCCCTTTCTATCATTTTCTTTTCCTGGACGATGAGGTTAATCGAAATAAGTCAAGACATAAAGATCAAAAAGAGAAGTGGTAATCTAACAAATGCAGTGAATATTTCTTGCAAATGGTACATAGCTAAAAGTGCAGGTAGCTGTCAGATTACTGCTTGGAATTTTAACAAATGTAACATTTTATATCCGTACAAAGTGCGTGAAAATTTCGTGCAACATACCATGATGTAAAGATCTCCTGAAATCTTGAACTGCCTCATTATTCATGACGGCATTCCAAACAGCCTTATCACATGACAAAGACATAACCATTTTCTGCATGATGAACAAGGTTAACACATTAGTGGAGAGATAAGCTGTTCAGAAACTTCTAGTGGACAGCTCAGAAATTATGAATGGTACATCAAAATATGACACTAGGGCAGTGTAGCATGATATGGTTTATAATGACAGTATCTAACTAAGTGTCGCGAAATAAATAAGAAGAATGGGTTGAGATTAGACCTGAACGGTGGGATCCTTTTGCAACAGCCGGAAAGCATCCAAAACATTCCTATGTTCCCTTGAAAGAAGAGCAGTTGAGTTGAGAACATAGGCAGCAGGTTCAATCCAGTCATCTGATCCTGATGAATTGCCAGATGAATGTCCTGAGGTGGACAGCAGTGCTGTTTGTCTGTCGGTTGTATCTGAATACACACCAGAAGGATTCTCAAATACCCTGAAAGAAACGATAACTCAATTATATGAGAAAAGAACAGTAACACCTAAAATTCAACTTTCCAGCACAAGTTAATGAGCAAAAGTCTACTACAGAGTACAGCCTCATTTTAAGGGGAAAAGATCCTTTTTCACGAAAATGAGTTTTTTTTTGTTATAAGCTAAATGTAAAATTGTTAGGCCAACAAAGCTAGTTCTGGGGATCACCTTGAAGGAATGAACCAAATTGTGCAAGTAATACAACCCAGAGAGTTGGAAAAAGTAGCAAGCAAACAAGTACAAAGCAATTACCATAGTTCCAATTTTAATTCCTTATCATATATCGCAGCTACTATATGTAACTACTAATTCTACAACAGTCCATACAACACAGACTACCATAAAGTTATGTCAAAGAGCAATCCAACTATTCGAGAACCCAGCATTCCTAGAACCTCATTCATGATGGTTCATGAATTCTGGATGACAAAATTGGTACGGCAAGTTGCTGCGGATGTCTGTCCATGCAACTTCCCTGGGCTCCATCCAAAGATGGCAGGGACCGCAGATCAAACCACGAATGACCACAACGCTAACAAACCACTAATAGAACGCTCTCAAACCAACGAACAGAAAGCAAGAAAGGCTCCATGTCCCCATTAGAAACTATCTATCTCGCATCAAACTACATACAAAGACAGCTCCAATCTAATTCAATCCATGTAAGCAAAGTTTAACTTACGCCCTGGCAATCACGCTCATCACCAAAACATTGAACATCAAAACGCAAAGGTAGATCCAATCTAAGCAATTGTGCGTGAAAAAAAAGTCTGCTTTAACGAAGTGGAGCAAGCAAATCTTACTCCTGGATGCTTGTGACGGCGCCGGTGACCTCGTCTATGGTGGGTGGGGACCAGAACACCACCCTGTACTCCTCCTCTTCCTCCATCTCTCCGGGACCGGGAGCCCCGGCGACGACCTCTTCCCAATCCCCGTCCTCCCCGTCGCGGCGGAGCGCGCGGGACTCCCAATACGCGGCGGCGGCGACCGCGGAGGGCGGGGGAGGCGAGCTGGCGCGGAGGGGGCGGCCGCCGGCGACGGGGAGCGGGCGCGGGGATGCAACGGAGGTTGAGGCGCCGGCGTTGGCGCCGAGCCCCGACGAGGAGGAGGAAGAGCGCACGGCGCGGTTGCTGAGGCGGAGGAGGTGCCTGCCCGGCGGGTTCCTCATCGCCGGCCGGAAGCAAGATGTCTTCGGCTTCGAGGTCTCCTCCTCGCCTGCACCGCGCGCGCTATCCAATCACTTTCTTGGATGGGATGGATAAAAATTGGTTTGAGCAGGAAGAAAGATTTGGGGCCTTTGGAGCCTCGAGGAGTTGCAAAAAATCTCCAAACTTTTTTGTTATGTTCTTATATATATCTCGAGAGAGGTTGAGTATTGCTAGGAGTCACCCAAATTACTTGTGCGGTTTCTTGTGGTGTTGAGCATGCTTATTGGTTGTTTTACTTTTCTACTCTCCTGATAATTGGTTCTACAAATTTAGATTATCCCTTTCCACTATTCATGTGGGAGATTATTAAAACTTTATGGTTCTATACGTATTTAGTATTTACTTTGATGTGAAATGAAACCCTATTCCTTTATAGTTCATGAGTAGAACGGAGTATTTTTGGGCCAGGTCAAAAAAAAAAGCTGGTTCATTCTAGACAAAAATAAAATTTATGTGCACGGCGCATGGGTATTGTCGGGCTAATTTTTTGACCAGACTCGAACTTCTTAATATTTTTCAATTAGAAAATAAATAAAATAAATTATCCGGCTAGGTTCGACCCAATCCAATTTTTTAACTAGACTTTCGCTGATCAAACCCGGCCCTATAGCAAGCTCTGGACGGGCCAAAATCATGTGAGCTTAGGTCGAGCCGGATCGGACCTAAAATGCCCAGGTCCATTCGTAAGCATGATTTTGTGCTTGCTGCTATGACTGCACCTACATCATCAATTAAGCTACCATAACTTTATTAGCTAGCTGATGCAGCTGCAGCCGCAATGTTTTTGTAACAATATGTACCAAGGACATCTCATATCTCCTTTTCATAACTTGCAAATATTTTTGTGATGTGAACAACATGATAAAATAGATGGGTCGAGTTATTTCACTTGCCATGAGTTGTTGTAGGATAAGATAATATACCATGTGCAGCCATTGATGTTACGAACTCAATGTCATATAAACTGGTTTGCACTAATTCTAATAAAGTTTTTTCCTCTTTTCGTAGTAATGCTTTTCTCCCATGGGTCTTGCGAAGAAATGATGTATCAAATTATTTTTATGTATTTCAAATAGTAGTGTTAATCCTCATGCTCCGACTGGAAGTAACACGCAGAAAAGAAGAACAGTTCAAGGCCATGTAGCTTCAGCTGTGCGCCAACGGTTTTCCAACCCGGCGACCAATTGCTTTCAGCTTTCTCCGATTCTCGTTATGGGGCGGAATCGATCGACGTCGCCATTTGGTCCCGCCCGCAAGATCCTGAACCGCAAATAGCCAAAAGACGGCTCCCACCCAAGGAGCAAACCATATCCCGGGTATGTACGGGGGTTCGATCGCTAACGTAGCTCGTTTCTGGTTCCACACGCAGTTGCTTTCAGAGTCCGCACACGCTACTCTGCGTGGTGATTAGCATTCGGCAAAGCTGTCAAAGCTCAAAAAGGCTCGGATAATCTTTTCACCCGTTTTCCGAGAACGTGCGTAAAGCCAAGCCAGTTCACGCACGGTATCACCTCTCTTTGATCCCGGAAGCGAGTTCGTTCTCTTGACGACGCCTCCGACGGGTTACAGGATAGTTCCGCATGCGAAATTGCGAATTGATCCACGAGTGTACTGCCTTCACGTCATCACGCGCCGCACGTCGAAATCGTAACGCGACATGGAACATAACGTGCCGCGATGCATCGAAACCGCAACTAACGCTGGCTGGCACGAAGCGTGCGCCGGGATCCAGGAGACAGCGACAGGCCGGAGGCCTCGCGACCCCAACCATCCTACTCGTACGTGACGAACGGGAACGGCAGCTCAAGAACAGGACGGCAAAGCAAGGTGCCGAGGCAGGAAGGAATTCAAGATCCGAGAGCGAGACAGAGATCCAGCTCCAGTGCAGTACGACGACGTGGCGTGGAGCTAGAGCTCCGCCGATCGATGACGACGCGCGGAGACGCGGAGTAGACGAAGGGCACGGGACACAGGCCGGCCCAAGTGGGCAAGAGGTCGCACGATGATCGGATGACGCAACTGTCGCCGCCGGTGGCTGGGGCTGTCCTGCATCTTCTCTGCGAGTCCGCCTCAACGGTGGCCGGCTTGGTACTCCCGTTCCTATCGCCGTGCACTCTTGCTTGCGAACCCTGATGCAAAATCCAAGTATCAGAAAAACCTGGACTATCCGTGATTGTAATATTTGAAATTTTCTGCACTATGTAATAAAAAAGGCTGTGTGCATCAATTGCAGAGGCCGGGGTAATCCCCGTTTCAAGAAAAAAAAGTATCAGAAAAATCTGTATTTGCTTATTCTTCTTCTTTTCATTTTTTAGATGGGACAAATATTAATTGTTTTTCCCCAAGAAAGAAAAGGACTTTGCTTGTTGGGCCGGGAGGCCTGGTCCATCCAACATGTTGGCCAATAAAGACTAAAAGTTTGCTAGACATTTTTATAAGAACTAAAGGGAACTTTTTTATATTTTTATATTTATTTCGATTTTGCAGAAATATATAGTCGAATAAAAAATTTGCAAAAATGGGCTTATACCTCGGCTAAAACGGCGGTATGGGCCTTACCGCCGTTGCAACTGGCGGTAGAGGCCTGACACCCCTACGCCGGTCCCTGCCGCCGTTTTAGCTGGCGGGAGAGCCCTTCCGCCGTTTCAACCGGCGGTAAGGCCCTTACCACCAAACCGCTGCCGCCAAATTAGTGCTCGCGCGGATCGAGGAACCCTGCCGGTTGAAACGGCGGTAAGGTCCCTTACCGCCGGATGAACCGGCGGGGGTTCGCCCTACATAATCCAGCGCCGCGCCCCGTCCTCCCACCAGCACACCAGAGCCCAAACTCGCTCGGTTTATAGAGAGGGGAAGGGGAACCAGAGAGGGAAGGAAGGAGGAAAGAAGGAGAGGAAAGAAGGGAAAGAAGGAAGGAAGGAAAGAAAGAAAGAGAGGAAAGAAGAGGAAGAGCTATCGTCATCAGGTATGTTTTTCAATCTCGTAGTATAGTAGATTTAGAAATACCTGGTGGTTTTAGATGTACAAAAATCTAGATTAGTTAGTATAGTAGATTCAATATTTAGTTCATAGTAAATCTAGCGCAGTATAGTTTGATGCAATTTTAATATTTATATTATACAACCATAAGATGCCAAGGCGTGGAGAAGCTAGGAAACCAAGGTAATCTCAGTACACGTTATTACGTTAACTGGTAGTCTATGGTTTAATGGTAGTTGCTTTCGGTTCTTACAACGAAAATGATAAAGGTGGAGTGGTGTTCCGTTGACCGGAAATGCCTTCGACCTTTTGCCTCTGCCTAGTGGTGTTCCAGTGTCCATGTGCTTTTACGGCGATCCTTGCAGGGTAGCCAAGTCCGATGCAGAGGACACGTACAGGCAGAGGTACTGGATGTGTTCAAACTTTTAGTGTGAGCCTACACTTCGTCAGCGCCGCATTAACAAGATGGTGAGGAATTTATGTTCTATAATAATTATTTCGTGTCATATGACATCTTGCATGATTTTTTTTTGTTTTGTAGCAATTGCATTTGTTGCAAACCCCTCCACCGCTCTGTGATTTTGAGTAGTGGATTGACACTGAGATCAAGCCTGAAGACAAGGAGGAGATGCAGTACATGTTGCGGTGGGCGGCAGAGAACAAGGAGAGGATGGAGAAGAGACTCAGAGAGGAGGCTGCAGAGAAGGAGCACAAGGAAGAGGAGGAAAGGATGTGTGTTGCTGCGGAGAGGGAGGAGAGGGAGAGGAAGCTTGAGCGTGCACGCCGAGCGAAAGCAGCGATCGAGGAGAATCCCGATGCCCTAAGGAAGGGAAAATGGCCTTGTTGTACTAAGTAGTCTCTATTATTGGCTAGTTTCATGGTTTATTCATGGATAATATTGTGTACTGTTGGACTTTTCATTGTGTTGTCCTTAGGTCCTATACACCGTTATTTGCCGCATATTTGTCCTTCCTTTTGATTGATTAGTTCAATTATGTAGTTTTAATAATTATTTTGAAATTGTTTAGACATGTATAGTGAACGCACGGAATCATTGAAAAGCATTAAACATCTGATCTAGATAGAGTAGTTCGCGAATGAGCACACATCGTGCGGTACACAATCGTACACATGATAAAAGATACAAGTCATCCTATGCACTAAATGCGTCCTCGCTTGAAACGAGACTCACCGGCACCACGACCACGTCTCGCTGCCCGCTGCGCTGCTCTAGTCTGCTGCTGGTCATACATGAATAGCTCCGGCAGGCCAACGTCGCGGGTCGGACATCGTCCCAATGGCGCCGCTAGTGGTGTCGCCGCAGGTGGTGTCGCGAGGTACTGGGTTGCGCCCGGTGGAGGACCCTGCGAGGCGTCAGGCAACTGGGAGGGACCGATCATGTCTGGCTCGGCTCCGAAAAGATCGTCGATCCAAGCGTGGGTGCTGGACCTCTGTCCCTCATCGATGGAGTCCTCCGAAACTCATCCGCGGTCTGCGAACCCTTTTATGCAACAAAGGAAATGGTTTTGTTACCTCCGTTGCGTAATTAAAAAGGAATAGAAAAAATGTATTCAGCGTTGGTTGTATCTCTGTGCCTGGTGCAGTTGAAGAGGGCCACGAGGAGTACGCTCCAGTATAACCGGCATGCATCTGCATGGCTGTTGGCAAGACGTTCTGCGGAACGGTGGACGGACCGGGTGTGGCATACCAAGATGGTGGTGGTGTTGGTGTGGCGTAGGAGGTCCTGGCCGATGGCGGATAAACAGATGGTTGAGAGGACGTACCATCCTGTTGAGTAGGAGCTGGAGAGGACGAACGAGGGTAGGCAGCCCATGGTGGAAGTACGACATCCCCGTGACCGCCACGGTAGCTGACGGCCCTCATAAACCTACTGCAGGCGTCCCGGGCCCTCCTGTACAGCGTCCGGTGCTGATGAGTAGTCATGTCGTCGTAGTGGTCGATGCCGTACGTTAGCTCTGTGGCTATCTCAGCAATAACATTGTACTTTTGGGGAGAGAAAATGGTTCAAGTTAGTCCCACCAAATGATGCAAGTTGAGTAACAAAAATAATACAGTAGCTTACCGCGTAGTCCAAGTTGACATCTCTCGAGCGCGGGTACGTCTACGTGACTGGCGCGATCTCCGTCAGTGGTTGCCTCGGAACATACGTGCCCCGCGTCCTGGTTTTCGGTAAGAACCACCAAGGGTACACTGCAAAAGCGTCGTCGTCGTGTGGATGGGCCTCCTGCACCACCTCGTCTAGTACGGTTGTCCACATGTCGACCCACTGACCCATCCTTGGAGCCCATTGGACTCCAGACCCACCACCACCACCACTCTGATGGCTAGCCCTAATGGAACCATCGTTGCACAAGTTACATAAACGAAAAATTCATATTGCAAGGTGAATCAAAAGGCTAGGGGTGTACCCGTGAACGGTGGTCGGGACAGCAGACGTAACCGGAAGTGGGGAGTGCTAGTACAAGCCGAACTACCTCATCACACGGTGAACCGCGTAGTCCTCCATGTGGATGTCATAGACTAGTGGCCTCGTCATCCTCTAGTACTCCATGTCCCGATAGCACAGCGAAGAGAGGCCATGCGGGGCACGAGCCGCACCTCCTCCAAGGTGTAGGGTCTCCACCTCATGTCGGTGTCGACAAGAGCGTCGAACAGACCGATGAAGTCTGGGTACTACTTCATCTGCACCCCCACCCATATTCCCTGCAACAAATAAAATCACAATTTGGGGAAGATTTCGAATAATTGTAATACAAATCGAATAATGGTAGTTGAAGAAACATACCTTCCTCGGGCACCACAACGACCCCATCGTGGGCCTGTCGACGTCGTTGTTATTGAAACCCTCGAGGTAGGGGGACATGTCAATACGGGGTCATCCTATCGGAACCGCTCGTATGACGACAGCTGAAGAAGCAACGGGCAGCTAAGGAAGATTGGCTCCGCCAAAATTACCTTGCAGCAACCCGTGCAAAGGCCCCTATAGGTGGCCGCCAATACAGCTGAACCCCAGCTGTACTGTGGAACCTCATTGAGCGTCTCCACAATGGCCCTCGCGTAAGGAAGAAGGTGCTTAGGCACCGAGTTCCCCTGCGATGTGCAGAACAAGATCCAGTTGAAGAGCCACAATAGGTACGCCTCCAAGTGTCGCGCTACTATGGCGTCATCGGCGTTGGCTCTCAAGTACTCGGCCTGCAAAAAAATTCCAAACTTGGGTCAAAATTATGAACAAGTTACAAAAAAAATTAATTGGACATGCAGGTAATTAAATACTCACACTAAACTGCTGCAGCCATGCCTTCGTGGGCCCGTGTGTGGAGCTAAAAGTGCGGTACGACGAGGCACCATCTACGCGGTGAACTTCCGCAAACCGACCCAGCAGCTCATCACGCCAGGTAGGCGGGACGTCCATCGCGGCTATGGCGGACCCTGCACAGGGAAGACCAAGTAGCATGGAGATGTCCTCCAGTATGAGGGTCATCTCACCAACCGGGAGGTGGAAGGTGTGCGTCTCCAGTTGCCACCGGTCCAGCAGAGCTGCTAGCAGTGACATGTCGAAGTGGAACCATGTGGACCTCTCACCGCGTCGCGCAGCACTATCGACCATGTCACCCTCCACTAACCTAGCTACAGGGAAAAGACCCGCTGCACGTAACCTATATCATGCAAAAAAAATAATTAGTTTAAACAAATTAATCGTTGAACTTAACACACAAGTTCTACTAAGTACGATATACCTGGGGATCCAACGTGCGTCGTCGATTGGCATGGTCGAGAGCTGGTTACGTGCCCGAAACGTGCCGAGAGTCGAACCTCGTACAACTGACATGTACGACCTGTGCTGGCCATCCAAGGCAGGGTCAAGCAACTCAGGGGTCTGGTACCCCTGCGGAACTGGGTGTGCCATACGTGTAACACAAGTAAAGCATATGAGTTATTACAAATAAAAGCATCCATGATAAATATTACATTACATTACGTTTCGACCACAACAACAAATAAACATTACATTACATTACACTAGGACCACAACTTAAGATAAACATTACATTACATTACAAGTTATTAGATGCAGCTTGGGTGCTCACACTTCCATACGTTGTTGCCGTGCAGTTCTTGTAGGTGTGACCGGCTTCGTGGCACTTGGAGCAGAGTCGAACATCAGGACCTGCTTCAGATTGATCCATGTCGTTACGGATACGCCTGTTCAGATTGATCACCTCCTACTTCTTCTTCAATATGACTCCTAGATCCACCCTTCATGAACAGTTGAACATACCATATGATTGGTAAACCTTTTCCCGTGCAACCATTTATATAAGTCTGGTAGCTCGGAGTTCCTTCAAGCGGAAGCAACTCCCAAAAATTTATGTTGGGCCGTCTTTTGACTACAACCCTCACAGACACATCCACTTGAGCTCTATCAACACCAAAATCCCTACAAAGCCACCTGCAAATGCTCCCCCAAGTTCTCTCTCTTGCTCTTGGAACACACTTGGTGAAACAGGTAAATCCACTCAAATATACCCCTTCTGGACCATATCAAACCTCCCCCGGCCCATAGAACACTTGAAAATTTAAACTATCCGACATGCCTGCTAACATACATGAAACAGACAGTCCAAATTAATCTCAGCAATATATATTAGTTAACTACAATGACGACTTCAATTCAATAAACAAACAACTATGTAACACTAAACCAAATTTACTAACTAAATTTATCATAGGCATGTGCCGGAACTAATATACACGACAAATAAATCTCAGATCCACTAGATATTTCTAAATCTCAGATCCACTAAGATTTCTTAAATTTACTGTGATCTAAAATAAAGCTATTGTACTACCTAAGCTAAATCTACTATACCACCTAAGCTAAATCTACTATACCACCGAAGCTAAATCTATTTTACTATCTAAGCTAAATCTATTGTACTAACTAAGCTACATTTTGCTATATCTAAATTCATCTAAATGTTTCTAAGTCTCAGATTCACTGGCTATTTCTAAATCTCAGATCCACTAATATTTCTAAATCTAGATCTAATCACTACACTATACTATCTAAACTACGAGATTAAAAAGATTTACATGGGAACGACGGAAGAATTTCCTTCCCCCTTCTTCCCTCCTCCTCCTCCTCCTTTCTTCCCTCCTCCTCATCTCCTCTCCTTCTTTTTTTTCTTCCCTTCTTTCCTTTCCTCTCTTTCTCTGGCGCGGTCTGGTGCGAGGGGAGGGGGAGGGCACAGCTTGTTTTATAGTGGGCGAGCCCCGCCGTTTGAATCGGCAATAAGGGCCTTACCGCTGTTTCAACTGGCGGTAAGCCTTACCGCTAGTTCAAACAGTGGAGCTTCCTCGGGTGATGCGCGGGGTTAATCCAGTGGGTGACCCAGGAGCGGAATCACCTTACCAGCCCCTTCCACCAGTTCAACGGCGGTAAGGCCCATACCGCCATTTCAGCTGGCGGTATAAGCCCATTTTTGCAAATTTTTTATTCGACTATATATTTCTGAAAATCGAAAAAAATATAAAAATATAAAAATTCAAAAATTATACCATGTAAATGGATTGAAGCCCAACTCCAACACATCCTTTACAGCCCGAGAACGAAGGAAGAATGGCAGCACAACCAGGATCATCCCTCTACCAAACCCCCGATCAACGCGATCCCCAACCAATCCCCCAGCGAGCGGCGGGGCCACACCTCCGTCTGCTTGCTCCTCTTCATGACGCAAGAGCCAACGTCACTCCTTGCGGTCTGGGCACGGGCGGACCTAGTGGGCTGTCCGGGTATGGTACGGCATACCCTAAGCAGTCCAGCCCAACAAAGCTACCCCTCTGTAAAAAAAAAGAGTGCACGCCGCATCCCATCGTGAGGACGCGAGGCACCGCGCAGCGGCGTAGGCGACACAGACCGCCGACCGAGCGGCGAGTGCACGTCCCGCAGGGCGTAGGTGCCGCCCCCGCCGTCGCCGGCCAGCCTCCCCAGCTGCCAGGGCGCCGGCCACCCGCACCCTCCGCCCGCTGGTAGCTACCGCAGCCCCACCACGCCCCGCGCTGGTGCTCTATCCTTCTCCGGCTGTCCCCTCCAGCCCTCCCTTAGTCCCTCTCCGTCGTTGCATCGCCCAGCGACCAACGTCCCCTCCATCTCCCTACTGAAGCAAAGGTACTGCCACTAAAGAAATTTCCCCCCAAATCTTTAACCCTAATTGTTTGTTGTTGTTCAATTTATCCTCAAATTAGTTCAATTGATGTTGTTGTAAGCTATGTAGGTGTACTTTTGTAGGCAGTGAGAACTGAGAATTAGGAAATTAGGATGAATTAGTTGATTATACTTATACAGTATGTCCTTTGTGCTTTGTAGGATTTGTGAATTATGAAGAGAGATGGAGACATTGCTTCTATGTTTCAGAAACAAGCTGCAAAGAAACGTGCTTGTTCAGCTCCTGTTGTGGAAGAGCAAAATCAAGTGGAAGAGGAGGATACAATCATTGAAGAAATTGTTGATCCTTCTATAACAGAAGCAACTGAAGATGTGACTGCTGCTGCTGTAGAACCAAATCCTTCAATTTACGATGTTGATCGCCTTCCACATGATCCATTTGAAAGGTTGCCCATTTCAAATTATCATGCTAATGATCAAGATGCAGTCCAGAGACCATACATTCTTAGAGGGAAAATTAGAGATAGAGATTGTAATTTCACATGTATATGGTTTGCCAAATATGATTGGGTTGAATATAGCATCAAGAAGGATTATGTGTTTTACTTTGTGTGCTACTTGTTCAAAAACAAAAAATACAAGGGCAAAGGGACGGATGCATTTATCGTAGATGGATGGAGAAATTAGAATGTCGGAGATACTTCACTTTTGAAGCATCATAACTCTAAGGCACACAAGGAAGCTCAAGAGAAGTACATTGGCTATATGAATCCTAATGCAGCAATTGATAATAAAATTGAGAAGTGGAGTGATGAAGAAATAAAGCATTACAAGATCAGATTGACTTATTCGCTAAAATTTATCAAGTTTCTTTTGCATCAAGGGCTGGCTTTCCGTGGACATGATGAAAGTGAAGAGTCTAGCAACAAAGGCAACTTTATAGAATTGTTGGAATTTCTTGTAGCAAATAGTGAAGAAGTGAACAAGTTTGTGCTGAACAATGCTCCATGTAATTGCTCATTAACTAGCCCAATGATCCAGAAACAAATTATTTCATGTTTCGCCATAGAGACTAGAAAGAAAATAATTGAAGAGATTGGTGAAGATCTCTTTGCTATCTTAGCTGATGAATCTAGTGATGTATCACATAAAGAACAACTAGCCATTTGCTTACGTTTTGTTAATAAATTGGGAAGACCATGTGAGCACTTTATTGGAATAGTTCATGTAGATGATACTACGTCTTTATCACTTAAGGAAGCAACTGAAGTTGTACTTGTTAGTCATGGTTTGACTGTAACTAGCATCTGTGGTCAAGGCTATGATGGGGCTAGCAATACGAAAGGAGATATTAAAGGGCTAAACCCATAGATCATGCAAGAGCCACCTTCTGCTTATTATGTTCATTATTTTGCACATCAACTCCAACTAGTTCTTGCTGCCGTTGCTAAGGACAATATTGATTGTGTATGGTTCTTGGACCAAGTGTCCCTCTTGCTAAATATTGTTGGAGTTTCATGTAAGCGTCATGGGATGCTTCGAAACGCTAGACTTGAGAGTATCACGAAAACACTTGAATGTGGGGAACTCAAAACTGGGACAGAATTGAATCAAGAGATGGAGTTGGCTAGACCTGGTGAGACTCGGTGGGACTCTCATTACAAAACTATATGCAATATCATTGCTATGTATCCCATAATCCGTGATGAACTCATCACTCTTGGACAGGATACAACACATAAGAGTGATTGGACAAAAATTCATTTTATGGTTGGAGCATTTGAGTCGTTTGATTTTGTGTTCAGTGCACACTTACTGTTTGTTATTCTTGGATATACAAATGAATTATCTGAGTGTTTGCAAAGGAGGGAGCAAGATATTATTCATGCAATCTAACTTATTAATAAGGCAAAAAACAAAATGCAACACTTGAGGTCTGATGGATGGGATCAATTCCTTCAAAAAGTCACTTTGTTTTGCAACAAACATGGTGTCGAAGTTCCTGATGTGGAGGCTAATTATGTGCCTTATGGAAGATCAAGAAGGTTTGTCCAAGATCAAATAAATGATGATCACTTCAGAAGAGAGGTATACATCGGGTTATTGATAAAATCACTCAAGAGCTTGATAATCGGTTTGATGAGGTTAATATGGAGTTACTTTCTTGTATGTCTGCCCTCAACACATCCAATTCATTTGCATCATTTGATGCACAGAAGGTATGCGGACTTGTTGAATTCTATCCTAAGGACATATTTGGCTCCGAATTGCTAAAGCTTGAATTGCAACTTGATACCTATATTGATGTCATGAGACAAGATGATAGATTCAAGATTCAGTGGTCTAGAAAATCTTGTTGACCTCTCAGTTCTCAGTTAAGCTAGTGGAAACAAATAGGCACAAAGTTTATGATTTGGTTTATTTGCTTATCCAATTGGTATTGATTCTACCGGTGGTGACGGAAAGTGTTGAGAGGGTATTTTCTGGAATGTATTTTGTCAAAATCAAGCGGAGAAACAAAATGACTGATAATCTCTTAGATGATTGCCTTGTCACGTTCATTGAGAAAGATATTTTGGATGAAGTAGATGAAAACAACGTAATTAAGACTTCCATATCTATTAGAAAGCGTAGGTCAAAAAGTAGTGCTGTAATCTTATTTGGTCAAATTTCTATCATACATATTTTGAACTATTAGTGTGCTATTTGAACTATTTCTATCTTCATTTAAGATTTATTATGCTATGTAGTAGTTGTGTACTGAACTGTGAGACCAATTTTTATAATACTGCACCGAATTAAAAAATAGATTTTACATATATAAATTTTCGTTCCGCGTATCCTTTGCAAAAATCCTAGCTCCGCCACTGGTTCTGGGCGCTGATGCCAACGACGCGAAGGCCCAAGTCGCGACGCCACCAGCTCCCCATCTCCTCAGGCGCCATGGAGGAAGCCGACGACCACAGGCCCTCCTCCTCGAGCGGCCGCCCCTTCCTCTCCGGCCTCTGCTCCGCGGCGCTCCGCCGCAAGCCCCTCGGCGCCCACGCGTCCGCCGAGGCCTCCAGAGAGGACCTCAAGCGGCAGCTCGGCGTCCTCGATCTCGTGCTGCTCGGTATCGGCGCGTCCATCGGGGCTGGCATCTTCGTCGTCACCGGCACCGTCGCCCGCGACACCGGCCCAGGTCAACACAACTTGCTCCTCTTCCCACTTAGAATCGAAATTGGACAGTTCTACTGTTACTCCGTCCTCGGATACATTTTTTTACTAGAGTTTGGAGTGGATCAACAACTTGTTGGTCTCAGCGCGTAGTAGAATTTGCAATGACATGAAAAAAAATTGGTGGAATCACTCATGCGATTAATAAATCATCCGAGAATTGCATGACCGTTTAGCTCCTTTAAATGCTTGGATTGAAATAGTTTATTTATAGATTGAATTGAACTGATACTTTACTTGCTTGCATGGCGATCTCCCTTCGTTTAGTTTCTGCTGAAAATAACACAAGCATTTCAAATTGAAACAGGTGTTACGATCAGTTTTGTTCTCGCTGGAGCTGCGTGTGTGCTCAATGCCTTGTGCTATGCTGAACTCGCATCTCGATTCCCTGCTGTGGTTGGGGGAGCATACCTCTACTCGTATACAGCGATCAATGAGATCACTGCCTTCTTGGTTTTCACTCAGTTGATGGTGGATTACCATATTGGTGCGGCAAGCATTGCTCGTAGCTTAGCGAGTTACTTGATCCAATTCTTGGAGCTGCTCCCATTCCTGAAGGGCCATATTCCAAGCTGGATAGGACATGGAGAGGAGTTTTTCGGTGGTATCGTATCGATTAATATATTGGCCCCAATTCTTCTCATCCTATTAACTGCAATTCTCTGCTATGGTGTGAAGGAATCATCAGCTGTGAACACTTTTATGACTACACTGAAGGTAAGACTGCTTGCGTGCTAAAGTTGTTTTTTTTCTTCACTACATGTAGCTTACACATTGTGAATGTGGGTAAGTGAACAGGTTGAAGTGGCTTTTTCATGTAACATCAGTGTTAAGTTTCTAAGTGAGACATTTTGTACAACGTTAGGTTTTAGTATTTTTCTCATGATATCACATTCATGTTTGGGAGGTTTTATTCAGTGTTTTGGACTGATGCAACGATGCGCCTGTTTCGGTCATGCAGATAGTCATCGTTATAGTCGTTGTATTTGCTGGTGTGTTCGAGGTGGATGTAACAAATTGGTCACCATTTATGCCAAATGGTTTCAAATCTGTTGTGACTGGAGCAACAGTAGTCTTTTTTGCATATGTTGGATTTGATGCAGTTGCTAATTCTGCTGAGGAAGCCAAAACTCCACAGGTAATGAGTAGCCTCACTTATTTATTACCTAATCTCTTTATGGCCATATTCTGTTTAGTGTGAAGTGCATTTTAACTTTCTTTTCTGCTATGCAAACAAACTTTTTCAGAGCGATTTGCCCATTGGTATCTTAGGAAGCCTTCTAGCATGTGTTCTATTATATGTTGCTGTATGCTTGGTCATTACTGGAATGGTGCCACATACATTACTTGGTGAAGATGCTCCTTTGGCTGAGGCTTTTTCTGCTAAGGGGCTGAAATTTGTTACTGTATTGATCAGCATTGGTGCTGTTGCTGGACTTACTACAACACTTCTAGTTGGATTGTATGTTCAGGTATACGGTATACCTCCTAGCTTCTTAGGTATCAGTATCGGATTCGTAATTATTCTTCAATCAAATTGATCAACTTGATGAGCATCACCTCCTTAATTTTAAACAGTCACGTTTGTATTTTGGGATTGGAAGGGATAGGCTGCTACCTTCAATATTTGCTAAAGTACACCCAGAAAGGTGTACTCCTCTGCACTCTCAGATCTGGGTTGGCTGTGTTGCAGCAGTCATGGCAGGTCTCTTTAATGTGCACATGCTCTCTCATATTCTTTCTGTTGGGACCCTGGTACAAAACTTCAGTAAATATTTCAACTTGAATATCTCATTCCAGTCGTATTAACTGTTAGATTTTTAACCCTTCTATCTTTCTGGGAGCAGACCAGTTATTCAGTTGTATCAGCTTGTGCGATCACATTAAGATGGAATGACAAAGCAACTAGTCGTCGCTCCCTTGGAATTATGTCAATCTGGCAAGAGGGTGTTCTATGTCTTGTCATAGTTGCTCTTTGTGGTTTTATAGTGGGACTTTGCTATCGATACAACTATGCTATTGCCTTTATGGTAGTAGCGTTCCTGATAGCTATTGCTGCCAGTTTCGCTCTCCAGTTTCGTCAGGTAAATCCCATGTATACCTGTCTGTCCTATAATTATCAGGTTTCGCAAATCCATGTAATCCCATATGCATGTAATGATCCATTGTTTCATGCTGGATAAATCACACTATTAGTTTTGCTGTTCGAAACCATGGATAGAGCTGCCATGTGCTAAGATTTAGACGCTGATGTAAAATGTTCAGTCTCAACTCTCAATTTGCTGATATATTGTTTTCTGCAAAACCTGACCTGCCATGTATTCCCAGGTCTATGTTGATCCGCCTGGCTTTTCTTGTCCTGGGGTACCGCTGGTTCCAGTTATCTCTGTTTTCTTCAACATGGTCCTGTTTGCTCAGGTTTGCACTGCTCTACATGTTCGCTTTGTTTTGGTTTCAGTCACAGATTTCAATACTAAATAAATACATCCCTTTCTGGTGTTGCCTTGATGACCATTATTTACTACCAAATTCTCATGACTGATGGCATTGACATTTTGTCGCGCAGCTACATGAAGAAGCGTGGTATAGATTTGTCATCCTGAGTCTGATCGCCGTGGGCATTTACGCTGGCTATGGTCAGTACAATGCTGCCCCTTGCAGCTCGGACCCCTCATCTATTGGTTACCACGAAGTTCCTTCTGAAGCTTCAATAGAAATGGCAACCCTCTAAATTCTTTGAAAATACTGTACCATAAGATGGGACCTAACTGCGTTTCTCCTGAAATATTGCACAGTGCATACTCTATAGTTATGTATGTAGACAGTGAGTTTCTTAGACTGTAAAATGATATGTTGTAGTGTCCGTTCCTTAAGGAATGCCAAGTGCATAGAGTTTTGCCCAATAATAAAAAGAAAAGAAAAGAAGGAGCTGTGGATACACTACTTTCAGCAACTCTTCGTCATGCACAGCGTATTTTGTGTATGCCGTGAGGAGCATCAAAAGTTGCTGGGCCGCCGCCGCCGCTTTGTTGCTGGGCCTCGCTCCTCCGCACTGTGGGTGGTCACTTCAGTCATTGACACACAATTCGCACGGCGCGAGCCCGTTGGTTTCGAGGCCGTCGGATTCCAGTTCCACCACCGCCGGGGACAGAGGACGGCCGCCTCGTCCTTTCGCAGTTCGCCACGGCCTACGCGCGCGCGGCGGAGCTAGTCCTCGCGAGTCGCGATCAGTCGACCACCGTCGGCTTCGGCCCTCCATGGGTCGGACGCCCTTTCCGCCACCCGGGCACCGGGCCAACACGGCACACGGGAGTGATGGCCATCATTGCAGTTGCAGCCGAGAGTACTCGTTACCACCGGCGGGCCAGTAGGAGGTGGCCAGTGCAAAGAGCTCTTTTTACTCTACACAATGCTACCACCCCGTAGTGTATCTATATAGTATATAGAAGATCTAATATAAGGATAATTTAGTAATTATTATTTGATTAATTGTGGATGGATCAGTTTTTTCGGCCCGCCGCCTACACGTTCACCCCTGTCGAATTTTTATCCAGGACACCGTCGGCGCCGGCGCCTCCCCTTGCCGCCGTCGGAGTCACGGGCAGCGCTGCTGGCCGAGACGCCCCAACAGAGGGCAGCACCTCGGCCCCGTCGCGCCCTGCCCAGTTGCTTGCTGTCCTGCCGACTCCCCTTGTCCAGTTACTTTCCTTTCTTTTTCCTGGTTTAGTTTCCATATGTTTGCCAGATTCGACAGGTAGTGGTAATATGAAATGATGGATTGATCTGAATAAGGAATCAGATAACATTCATTGCTTGTGCCCAGTATTGCGGTTTTTACCGGTGCCAGAATATTCTTGCTTCGAATATGATAGAGTTGTAGTGTCAAAAATGTTCATTGATTCATTATTCGACGCCTAATATCTATCATCCATTCATCCTTAATACTTTCGTCAGTGATACTTAAGGTTGCGGTGTGTTCCTTCCAATTCAGCCAGCAAGCATTCATGCTCAACCACTCTAGTCACCTTCCAGTAATCCTTCCATTTCCCCTTGTATGCATGCACCCTGAATGGACAATCATTTCGCACATAACGGACATCATACACCTTTGGGCTACTCTTTTCCACCCTGAACTGATGTTGCAAAGATAAAGTGGACCATCTCTTAATAGCCACCTTCACTTCATCCCCACTTTGGTATAAAGCCTCACGCATACCTCATTCTTCCTGTAGTCCCAAGGAATATTTTCCCCAATATTGACCTATAGGGCGGAATGATCATAATTTGATCAATTTCGCGGTACAGGATAAGCATCTTCCTCATCGAACGAGTCGTCATCCACAGCACCATTGGTCCCCTCTTCTTCCATCTCCAGCTGCTCTACTAACTCAAGAATTTCTTCCCCCTCATCAGCCTCCCCATTTGGTGCGCGGGATGCGACATCATTCTCTGCATCTCCCTCTTCTTGTTCATCGTAATCAAGTTCTTCATTTCCACCCTCAATACTCTGCACATCTTCTTCCGCTTCAACTTCATCACCTCCTACTTCTTCTTCAGTATGACTGCTAGATCCACACTTCATGAACAGATGAACATACCATATGATTGGTAAACCTTTTCTCGTGCAACTATTTATATAAGTCTGGTAGCTCGGAGTTCCTTCAAGCGGAATCAACTCCCAAAAATTTATGTTGGGTCGTCTTTTGACTACAACCCTCACAGACATATCCACTTGATCTCTATCAACACCAAAATTCCTACAAAGCCACCTGCAAATGCCCCCCCCAAGTTATCTCTCTTGCTCTTAGAACACACTTGGTGAAACGGGAAAATCCACTCAAATCTACCCCTTCTGGACCATATCTAACTGCCCCCGGCCCATAGAACACTTGAAAATTTAAACTATTCGACATGCCTGCCAACATACATGAAACGGGCAGTCCAAATTAATCTCAGCAATATATATGAGTTAACTATACCGATGACTTCAATTCAATAAACAAACAACTATGTAACACTAAACCAAGCTTACTAACTAAATTTATCATAGGCATGTGCCGGAACTAATATACACGACAAATAAATCTCAGATCCACTAGATATTTCTAAATCTCAGATCCACTAAGATTTCTTAAATTTACTGTGATCTAAAATAAAGCTATTGTACTACCTAAGCTAAATCTACTATACCACCTAAGCTAAATCTACTATACCACTGAAGCTAAATCTATTTTACTGTCTAAGCTAAATCTATTATACTAACTAAGCTACATTTTGCTATATCTAAATTCAGCTAAATGTTTCTAAGTCTCAGATTCACTAGCTATTTCTAAATCGCAGATCCACTAATATTTCTAAATATAGATCTAGTCACTACACTATACTATCTAAACTACAAGATTAAAAAGATTTACATGGGAACGACGGAAGAATTTCCTTCCCCTTTCTTCCCTCCTCCTCCTCTTCCTCCTTTCTTCCCTCCTCCTCCTTTCCTCTCCTTCTTTTTTTTTCTTCCCTTCTTTCCTTTCCTCTCTTTCTCTGACGCAGTTTGTTGGGGCGGGGGTCTGGTGCACGGGGAGGAGGAGGGGCGCGGCCTGTTTTATAGTGGGCGAGCCCCGCCGTTTGAATCGGCGGTAAGGGCCTTACCGCCAGTTCAAATGGCAGAGCTTCCTCGGGTGACGCGCGGAGTTAATCCGGTGGGTGACCCGGGAGCGGAATCACCTTACCAGCCCCTTCCGCCAGTGGTAACGGCGGTAAGGACCATACCGCCATTTCAGCCGGCGGTATAAACTCATTTTTGCAAATTTTTTATTCGACTATATATCTCTGCAAAATAAAAAAAATATAAAAAAAATCAACCAAAGGTTACTAAGTTAGTCTTGCCATATTTACTTTTGTGGCAAAAAAAAAAAATTGGCCATCTAACTTCTGGCAAAATCGATCAACGAAATAAAGCGTATGACAAGTGGCTCAATTGATTAAGAATTTAGACAAACTAAGGTCCTCTTTAGATCAACTAAGGTCCTCTTTAGATCAACTAGGGATTGTGGAACCTGGCTTGTAGCACGTGAGATTGTAAAAGCTCAATCAAGAAGCTAGCTTGTTTGCCTCAACTAGTCCTTCAAAAAATCCCAATGCACAAGCTGGAAAACATTAGTGGAGAGATGGCTTGTCTTTTTTAAGGAAAGGGAGAGCTTGCGACTTTGTAAAAACTAGAGCAAAAGGTGACTTGTTTGGATCAGCATGACCTTTTAATTAAAAGCCATATTCCACAGTTTCTATCTTATCCAAACAAATGTCTAGAACTAAACATCGAGTACGAAAAGCTCCCGTAAAAGAAAAACCATGTTCATATCTTAAGATTTATGAAGTAACCGTAGGCGTCTCGTTATTGATGATCATATCACCTTACAACGAATAATACAGTTATTTTCTGATATAAGTTTGAATGTTCCACCATCCAACTAAGGTTTGCTCAGCTAGCACATTGTTATTTTAGTAACTGGACAAATGGTACGCGTATAGTGGAGCCTGGCCGCCTGTGATGATGCTAGCTTCACTGGTAGTAAGGTAATCAAATCAGGAAACAAAGAGGGTGTTTGGATCCTAAAAATAAAGTTTAAGTTCGTGTCACATCGAATATTCGGAGATTAATTAGGAGGATTAAATATAAGTTAATTGTAAAACTAATTACACAGATGGAGGCTAAACGGCGAGACAAATCTATTAAACCTAATTAATCCATCATTAGCAAATGGTTACGGTAGCAGCACATCGTCAAATCATGAACTAATTAAATTAGATTCGTCTCGCCGTTTAACCTCCATCTGTGCAATGAGTTTTGTAAATAGTATATGTTTAATACTCCTAATTAGTATTTAAACATTCGATGTGACAGGAGCTAAAGTTTAGCCCGGGGATCAAACACCTCCAAAGATCATAGAGGCTAGGATAGATAGGATCTTGAGATTAACGTTTTATCTACAGCATACACTACATCTCTGCACATTATTCTGCTTATCGCACCTCGATTGCTCCCTGCGATAAAGCCGAGTGAACAAACGGAGGCAGATTTACACGCCAGAGACCAGACACATCCAAACTTAGGACGAGCTGAGCCTGAGCGACTCGAAGGAGTGCTCGAGCTGAGCAGTCCCGCCGGCCACCTGCCGGATGAGGTTCTTCACCGCCTCCACCCAGTCCTGCCTCTGCGCCCTGCTCTCGCACTGGAACTCCAGCAGGCCCTGCGCCGTCCTCAGCCCGAAGTGGCACGTCTCCGCCGCCGAGCCCGGCGCGCCGCCGCCCTCGTGCGCGGGCCACGCCGGGATGTCGTCGTAGACGCCGTACACGACGCCCTTCTTCTTCTTGGAGAAGGCGCCGCCGATGTGCTTGCTCTTCAGCTTCACAATCACCTGCGACTTCCTGTTGATGTACACGGCCACCTGCTTCCAATGCAGAACGCCTGCGGAGATAAAAGTTCGATTTGATTCAGCCCAAAGTTGTCACGTTACGCCCATGCTGATAATGTACCAAAGAAAAATCGGTGCTTGCCTTTGCGGCCGCGTTTGAGGAGGGCCCCTTCCTTGCACCAGACGTCGGCGCGGTAGCTGCCGGCCTTCTCGTACGGCGCCACGGCCGCCCTGCTCCTGGCCTCCCGCTGCGCTCGATTCCTCATCGCCGTGGCTCCCCTAAGGGCCGTGGCCGCAGCGGCGGTGAGGGTCAGGAGATCTCCGGGGCTCCGCACGTCGACGGCGGCCTCCACGGCGGAGGCCACCTGGTCGTGGTCGGCGCCGGCGAGCTCGGCGATCTCGACGCAGTGCGACGCCAGCAGCTGCGTCGCGGAGGCCAGCGCGGTCTCCATCCAGGAGCCCTCGACGACGTCCGCGTCCGGGCCCGCGGCGCCAGCGGCGGCCACGGCGGCGACCGCGGCCGCCACGCTCGCCACGGAAACCGCGGCGTGCAGGCGCGCCCGCTCGGCGCGGGCCTTGTCCACCCGGCTGCCCGAGTCCCAGTGGTGGAACCACTTCCCGATCGCGTGGACCGTGTGGTGGACCGAGTGGTGGACCTGGTGCGCGGAGATGGCGCTCCTGCTCCTGAGGGTCTGCACAGCAAATCGTGCAGAACAATCTCCATTAATTCAGTTCAAACTTCAAAATGCACTAGCAATCTAGCATTGCAGATATGCACAGTGATGGGATCGGATTAATCCTTACGCGCTTGCGAGGGCTGATGTTGGTGCCGGAGGCAGCGGCGAGTGCGAGCGTCTCCGGCATGAGCATCCCGGACAGGCGGTCGACGACGAAGTTGGAGCTCCGTCTCCCGCCGACGCCGCCGGCCAGCACCTTTGAAATCTCCGAGGCCGACACGCTCCACGACCGCGACAGGAACTCCATGGGCTCCATCGGGGTCTGCGGCGCCAGCACCGCCAGAGGCCCGGCCCCGGCGTCCGTGAGCAGCAGGTGATCCCTCCTCCTCATCCTCGCCATCAAGTTCCCCTCCATCCTCAGCTCCTCCTCACCTCCCTGACCGTTGGAATCGTCGTATCGCATTGCGTCGCGTCCGGCTGGTGCTAACCCCCGCCGCCTACTTATCCGCCGATGGAGGCCTCGGCAGACACGGAGCACGGGGAAGGGGATGCGTGGGCGGCAGGAAACACCAAGGCTTCGATCTCTGACGCCGGTGCCTCCCCTGCCCTCATGGGTCGGCGCGGATCGAGCGACACGTAGACAGTGTTGCTTGTGGAGTGGCCATTGTTGCCGCCCGCGTACGCTGCACCGGCGGTGTGGGAGGGCGCACGGGAGACAGGCGCGTCGGGGTTTGTCGGCGTCGCTGCATAAAGAAAAACGCCCAGGGGATGGCTGGATGAGGACTCCTCGGACTCGTGAGCCTGCCAGTGAATATTCCGTGCTAGTTTATTCGTCGTATCGGTGGATTCACGCCGAGCTTGTCGGAGCAAACGGACACGAGTCAAGACGAGGGGGGCGGACCGGTGGACATCTGGTGAAATTTACCACGCGTCTGTGTTGTGGCACACCACCGGCTCCGGCAAAGCTGGGAGAACTAAAGGGAGATCCAGGAGTAAAATTTGAACAGTTAGTGCTGCTGTTTGTGCTGAGAGAACTTCAGAAATCAGAAATACTTTGAATCATGATAGGATGAGTCTCGGACTCTCGGTACGTCGTACTAGCAGATTGTCGCAAGGAAGGAATAGACTTTTCACGGCAATGTGCTGAGCGAGATTCAAGACATGGTGGTCACAAACTCATAACGTCGCAACTAACGTCACAATATCACAACAACTACTGTTCCCGACTTCAAATACAGAACTACAGATGAAATTTTCCAACATGCCACTACGTTAAACGTAACGGGCCCAAAGGCCTAGGCCTGCCTACTGACAGACAACTTCCTTCCTACCTGACGAAAGCAACTGGGCCTGTGCTGTTACACAACCACCGTCTCGACGCTCCCGGGCCGCAACGAGGCCGGGTACATCACGTGCTGGTGCACGATCGCCGCAAGGGCCGCGCCGACCATCGGGCCGGCCCAGTACACGGCCTGGTTCCTGAAGTCGCCGCTGACGACCGCCGGCCCGAAGGAGCGCGCGGGGTTCATGGACGCGCCGGTGAGCGAGCCCGTGGCCAGCGCGCACGCCCCCGTCACCAGCCCTATCGCCAGCGACCCCGTCGCCGTCTCCGCGGCGGACCTCCCGCCGCCCGCCCTGACCCGGCGGGGGTCGCACGCCGCGTGCACCGTGTACACCACCATGAACGTCGCCGCCGCCTCCAAGACCGACGCGCCGAACCCCGTCATGTCCACGGCGATCCTCGTCGTCGGCACGGCCTGCACGCGTAGATGTTCGGCCACACAGAATGCTCAAAGATACGTCATATACTCAGATTCGTTCGCGAGAGAAGTGAACGCTGTGCTGATGTGACAGGCCACACAGAATGCTCAAAGATACGTCAGATACTCAGATTCGTTCGCGAGAGAAGTGAACGCTGTGCTGATGTGACAGACGATTGAGTGGTCACGGATCTCGGTAGTCGGTACCTGGCCGGCGGAGAGAATGTGGACGACGAGGCAGGCGAAGGTGGCGCCGAGCAACTGCGCGGCGCAGTAGAGAACGGCGGGCAGGACGGCAATGTGGCCGCAGATGGCGAAGGCGAACGTGACGGCGGGGTTGGCGTGGCCGCCGGACGCGTCGGCCGCGATGAACACCGCGACGAAGAGCGCGAACGCCTGGGCAACGGCGGTGGCCACCAGGGACGAGGCGTCGGACGATGTCGAGTCCGGCGTGAGCATACCTGCAGGACGCATAAGAAACGCGCGATGAGTTTGGCCGTGAACTGCAAGGACGAGCAGTTGTGTAACTAAAGCTTCGTGGACGGAGTAGGGCGTTCGACGGACGTACGGGCAGAGATGGCGGAGCCGGCGGTGGCGAAGACGAAGAGGAAGGTGGAGATGAACTCGGCGAGGTACGACCGGAGCGCCGACGGCGAGAAGCACTGCTGCAAGCAACCCACCACGCAGGACGCCATGGTTGCAACTTGCAAACTAGTCTCGGTGGTTTTCTTCGTCCTGTTCGTGTGCGATTCAGGAGTTTCAGAGAGAAACTGGCAGGCCAGTGTCTCCCTTTAAAAGGCCGAAGAAATGGAAGTTTGCGCGGTAGTTACCAGCGGTTGCTAGCATCGTTCCGTTCCGACACAATTCGATTGCAACCGTCACAATTTGGAGCCGGACGTGGCTGAAAACTGAAAATGAACCAGAGATCCACGCGTAAACGAAATTTAAAAAGTAAAACACACTTTTTTTTCCTTGAAAGACGAGAACCGCAGATCGGATGAGATCTTTACATCGATTTAACAAAAAAAAAAGGAGGGAAATGAACACAAGAACCATGAATGGCACATCATTTGTAAATACAAATTCGTGACCATGTCACGTGTCGAAGAGCAAAGCAAACGACGACGAAGATTGAAACGCTGCACTCGATCGATCGGTTCAATCCATCGGACTTAGGCGTAGTCCTGGTCGGCGACCTGCTGGTAGTTGCCGCCGATGAAGACGTCGCCGTAGATGAGGCCGGCGAGGCCACCGCCGATGAGCGGGCCGACCCAGTAGACCCAGTTGCCGGCGAAGTTGCCGGCGGCGACGGCGGGGCCGAAGGAGCGGGCGGGGTTCATGGAGCCGCCGCTGAAGGGGCCGGCGGCAAGGATGTTGGCACCGACGATGAAGCCGATGGCGATGGGGGCGATGGTGCCGAGGGAGCCCTTCTTGGGGTCGGCGGCGGTGGCGTACACGGTGTACACGAGCGCGAAGGTGATGATGATCTCGAACACCACGCCCTCCAGCTCGCTGATGCCGGCGACGCCGTGGGTCGGGATGGCCTTGCCGTGGGTCACGAACTTGAGGAGCAGGCAGGCCACGGAGGCGCCGAGCAGCTGGGCGACCCAGTAGAAGAGGCCGGTGAGGATGGTGATGTGGCCGCCGACGGCGAGGCCGAAGGTCACGGCGGGGTTGAGGTGACCGCCGGAGATGTTGGCGGCGACGGAGACGCCGACGAAGAGGGCCAATGCGTGGGCGATCGCGATCGCCACCAGGCCGGAAGCATCGAGCGCGCCGCCATGGCTCAGTTGCCCTGCACGTACACGCACGGCAAGTAATCGATCGATCAGCACGCGGAGTCAAAGTGTACGATACGCCTCGAGATCGACGGAACAGCAGAACTCACCGTAGGCGATGGCGGAACCGACGCCGGCGAAGACGAAGAGGAGGGTGGCGATGAACTCGGCCACGTAGGCCTTGATGGAGGTGGTGCTGAAGGAGTCGCCGACGCTTCCGAACGCGAGCTTCACCATCTTGCCTTCGCTTTGCTCTTCGAGCTACACCGAAAGCTTTGGCTCTCTGCGCTTGAGATTGCTTACTAATCTGATGCAGCAAGTCCACTCAGCTTAGGCCCCTTTTATACACATGGCGTCGCCCTCTCGCGGCTTCATGGGCGGCCTCAACTTGTGGATTAGAGTATTCTGGACGGCGTGGATAATCGCTAAAAACCATTTTAATTTCATTTAGGGTACTAGCTTATTCCATGATTGGTAGTACTAGCTAGTCCGGCCGGGCAGGCGCACCATGCTTTGTTCATATGTCTGTTGCTATTATGAACTTCTTATGCAGCGTCCATGTGAGGATGCACCATGGTTATGAGCTAATGACAATACTAAAGGCCCTAATTGGAGGATATATTATCTCATGTAGCGCTTAAATATTTTGTTAATCGTACATTTGAATGGCTGCAAGTTGCAGATTGCCTGTCATCTGGAGGATATGTTATCCCCACGCTTATTTACAGCCTGTTCGCTTCAGCTTATTCAGCCGGCTTATCAGCCACCAAACAGTGTTTTCCTCTCACAACAAATCAGCCGTTTCAGCTTTTCAGCCGGCTTATAAGCTGAAGTGAACATGCCCTTAGTGGCCTTGTATTTGTTTTTCTGAAACTTAAAGTCATGTTCCTGTAAATGCTTGGAAATTCTAGCTGGTCATTCAGCAAGCAAAGCTCAAGAGTTGCGTTGCTGATGTATTCCCGTATTCTTTGTTGTCCAACATGAGAGATCAGTAAAGTTTCAGCACTTTAGCATGCCTGATTGTTTCACTTCGTTGTAGATCCTGACAATATGCTTCACTTTTTCTCTGCATGGCAGTGGTTAGCTCTGAAGAGTAAGTCGTGTGGCTGATAATCATTGCTCGCAATGGTGGGAACTCGCATAGATCGTCATCGGTGCTCTTTTTCCCTGCATGCCTGTCCAATCATCTTTGCCTGCCATTCTAGACAGTTCGAACCGGTGATGGTGACGTGGACCAAATTAGCACTCTTCATTTTGAAGTCGGCGGGTGCAAGATTAGTAAACCCATTACGTTTGCATCAGGTACAGCAATTGAAAAACCACGACAATATGACAGTACAGCTGCCATTGGTGGCAACGACTTCAGCGTATGATTAGGAACAGCCTTTGGTACCTTTTTTAAGTATCCTGTAACAACGGAATATGAATTTGAGCTAAGTAAGCAGTATTCATTTCCATTTGTTTTCATCGAGACTTTCTGAACTTCTGATGGTGATGATAAGATCAAACTTGTGAATGTACCAAAGGACAACTGCGATATTCGGTAGCAAAAGTGTTTGACCATCATCAACAGCTTTGTCTGAGGGCCATACACCTTTGATCAACTGTGATCAAAGAAGTGTTCATGCTAGCTCTGTTTTTCCTTTTTGTTGGTATCTACTAGCATTCTTTTGATTTTTGTTGCAAGTCTTACCAAATATGTAAGGTTTGTGCTGTTGTCATGCCGAAGTCATCCCAATTTACTAACTCTCAACAAAACAGCGAGAATCTTTTGCATTTTCATACCATTCCATGACAACAGCCAACTTGGAACTCGCAACACCCACACGTTTTAGTAATGCAGTGGTTAGCACTTTTGGGCCATGATCAGTGTCCCAGAGCCACTAGAATTTGCAGGGATTAGGTGTCCTGTCCTACTGTCCTGCCCTCCGCATTATTCAGATGACGCATCCTGCCATGCTAGGCTGCTGTTAACAATGCTCCAATGGTTGTTTACCTTATCGCTTTGTGCAAACTGATTGAGAAGGCACGTCTGCAAATTGCGGATTTGGTAATCTCTCAGCACATGATGGCACATCCCTTGTCCAGTTGGCCGAAGAAGCCCTGTCTCTCTGACTGTCTGGCTTGCCCATTTGGTCTTCGTGAGACTTTTAGTTTTAGGTACGGTTCCTTCTTCACAGTTCCTGCAAAACTCCAGATCCACGTTAACATAGTGACAGAACTCTGAAGTTAAAGAGAATCTCACGGTTCAGAACTCTGTGTCCATCAATTATATGCATCTACTATTGCAAATAAAATGGTAGGAGCTTTACCAGGGTGCATGGTAGATCTCAGAAGCTATCTGCCACTTGCATTCCAGGGGGGAAAATACTGCTCATACTCATAAGTCATAACCCACAAGCCCCACAGCAATGGTTGCGGCCTGTTCGCTTCAGCTTATTCAGCCGGCTTATCAGCCACCAAACAGTGTTTTTCTCTCACAACAAATCAGCCGTTTCAGCTTTTCAGCCAGCTTATAAGCTGAAGCGAACAGGCTCTTGATTTGGAAAATAAACGGGTACATTGGTGAGTTGTGAGTGGTTTGATTGGTACAGAATCACTGTATAGGCTGTGTTTGTTTGAGCTTCCTGGCAGTTTCTCAGCGTGAAAAGTCAGAAGCTTAAACAAACAACGATATTCTCGCATAGCTTCCGAAAAGCTGAGTTTATATGGAAAGCTGAAAAGCTCAGTTTTATGAGTTTTTCGTAGCTTTTTCAGTTCAGAAAGCTATACACAAGCTACTGGTAGCTTTTCCGAAACAAAAAGCTAGCAGCAGCTTTTCAGAAAAGCTCAAAAGTTGCGGCTCAAGCAAACATGCTCATCTTGTAAAGAAATGCATTAGGTTTCAAACACGTGGATATACCTTTGGCTACTATTCTGAATCATATTATATTTCTAAAATTCAATAGGTTTACGATACCATGAAAGTATTTTGAAAACAGTCCACAAATAGTTTTTCGTGCCTCCAGACTAAAGATTTTGATACTCACCGATGATAGCCAACGTTCAAAAGGAATTGACCAAAAACCTTGTCCAGAACATAGGTATTTGTGACCCAAGGGAATAACATCAATATCTAACTTCTAGGTACACAAAAGTTCCTGAGACATTTTCTTTTTCCTAGTTAAAACTTGCCTTGCACGGGAAACACTGGTAGAGAAGTGAGCTTTAATCCCGGTTGGTAGGGTGCTTTTATCCCGAAAATGCATCCGGGATAAACCAACCGAGACAAAAGGGGGGGTCTTTTATCCCGGGTCACTCAACCGGGACAAAAGACCCCCTTTTATCCCGGTTGGTAACACCAACCGGGATAAAAGGATCGAGAGCGCCAAAAAAAAAAAAAAATTCCCAAGCTCCCAGGCAGGCCCCCCACACGCGCACGCCGCAAACCACAAGTCACGCGATTTTTCACGCGAAATATGCGCGTGCGCGGTTCGTGGGATTCGAACCCACAACCTCCAGCCTCGCGCGTAGCTTCCTTGCCATCCCACCTACACACCACATCTGACTATGTAGGGGATACTATCCTTTTGTATTAACTCGTGGGGGACCCTTTTATCCCGGTTGGAAACACCAACCGGGATAAATGACCCCCTTTTATCCCCGTTGGTGTTTCAAACCGGGATAAAAGGCCTCTCAGAGTCTTTTTTTTCCCATTAGCCTTTGCAACCGGGATAAAAGGTTCCGGTTGGTGAGCCTCCCACCAGTGACTGAGTTTTAGTCCCGGTTGGTGAACCTTTTATCCCGGGCCAACTTTAAACCGGGACAAAAGGGGGCGGATGGAAAGTCGTTTCTCTACTAGTGAAAGGTGAAACCATGACGCAGTTAGAAAATCAATCAGATTGAAGGAAGTCAGCAATAATGTTGACCAAAGGAGTCCACATGGGAATCATACGCTAGAAGGAAGCTAATGTGATATATAGCTTTATTTGACTTGCTAGCCTTCACCCGTGATCAGTACGGGCAGCAAAATTCGTCATGCGTGTCTGAAAATTCCTGCATTGTACAGATGTTGTCATAAATACAAATGAAACTCTAAATGAAAGGGCAGGTGCTTAACGCCAACAGTATTGAAGCATCCGCCACGCATCGCTGTGTGTGATATGCCGGCGGCAGCTGAGCTTCCCTCCACCACGCCCCCGACGAGATCGAGGTTGCAGGCTTGCAGAGTTGAGGAGGCTTCGGACAACGGCGCTCGGCACGAGCCGCCGGGCGGATGGTCGCGGCAGGCGGCGGCAGCGAAGTCAGCGCATTCCTAATCTAACCTGACCGCAGACGCAGATCTCATCTCTGGTGGCAGGGAGGCGGCTTGGAAGTTCGCCGGAATCACAGCCGTCCGAGCGACGGTCGCCGCTCAAGGCTGCATAGCTCACGTGATGACCCTGTGCGGATCTTCGGCAAGGTGGAGGTACCCCTCCTCGTCCTCGACGGCCACAACTGCGGGGAGGTGGGTGCCGGACTGCCGGTTACGGAGGACGGAGACGGAAGATCGGAATTCGGGACCGATCGAGGCCGGCTGCGGCGCACACAAGAGGAGGGCGACGGCGGCGCGAATTGGTGGTAACGGACTTACGGTAGGAACTAGTATTGGGCTGGAGGAAGAGGAAGCATATTGGGCTGAATTTTGGTTTATCTAATACGACCTTGCTTACAGGCCTAAATTTAACTTTGGGAACTACGGAGTAGTATTGGGCTGGAGGCGGCTGTTTTAATCAGACCAGTTAGCTACTCCTGGGCAAGAGACCATCTGAACCGTGCGGTCGGACTGAGTTCGTAAGCATTTGCAAATTGCGGCCCACTGTATTAAATAAATTCTGATCCAATCGTTCAAAAGGCCTGTTCGTACTCCATCTGTACCAGTTTCAACGGGAGCTTCAACTTTTCCATCAGCAGCAAAAGACAACAGTTTCTAAAAAAAAGAAACTGGAATTTGCAAGAAGAAGAACACAACTGCTAGTGGTAGTACAGATTAATCGCTTTATTGAATATCGTTATCGTGCTCCCAAATCCAGTCCACCCATCTCGGCCATCCCTTTTAAATCTCGCAGGCAGTTGGTAGAACTTGACACCGAACATATCTGTGAATAAAAGACAATTACACTTGAAAAATAGAAAAATGATGGGTCCCTCTTTACAATGGGGTAGGCTTTCACTTTTATAGTCTGAAAATATCATTCCTCAACCACTACATTCCTAGAATATGCTGTACATAAAAGTCATTGGTGTTAACATGTACAAATTGGATTCCTTCACGTGGTTACGTTTCTCACGCTTCTATCCTTCTAACCTCGAGACTTTGCCTTCACGCCAGGCCAATCCTCTAGCCTCATGTCTTCGTCCCCGATCTGAGATAGTTGTCCAATCTCGTGTTATTTGCTTTGCTAAGCTTCGCTAACAACTCATAACCTTGTGAAGTCTTCCTCCGAGTCCTGTTCCTGAATAAAGAGTAAAAAGGTAAAAGCTCAGCGTTCGGATCAACTCCAAACACTATGCCGTACATAAAAGTCATTGGTGTTAACGTATACAAATTGGATTCCTTCACGTGGTTACGTTTCTCACGCTTCTATCCTTCTAACCTCGAGACTTCGCCTTCACGTCAGGCCAATCCTCTAGCCTCGTGTCTTCATCCCTGATCCGAGATAGTTGTCCAATCTCGTGTTATCTGGTTTGCTAAGCTTCGCTAAGAACTCATAACCTCGTGAACTCTTCCTCCGAGTCCTGTTCCTGAGTAAAGAGTAAAAAGGTAAAAGCTCAGCGTTCGGATCAACTCCAAACACTATGTCGTACATAAAAGTCATTGGTGTTAACGTGTACAAATTGGATTCCTTCATGTGGTTACGTTTCTCACACTTCTATCCTTCTGACCTCGAGACTTCGCCTTCACGTCAGGCCAATTCTCTAGCCTCGTGTCTTCGTCCCCGATCCGAGATAGTTGTCCAATCTCGTGTTATCTGGTTTGCTAAGCTTCGCTAAGAACTCATAACCTCATGAAGTCTTCCTCAGAGTCCTGTTCCTGAGTAAAGAGTAAAAAGGTAAAAGCTCAGCGTTCGGATCAACTCCAAACACTCAAGGGTTAGCTTAGTTGAAGTTTTGTCATCAGTTTTCAGTTCGAGTCTCTTCAGTAACAAAGAAGATGCGAGGGTACGAGTTTTGCTACCAAAATAGTTCCTATAAGAACCTGCGAGGTTAGCGAGTTTTTATCCACGAACGGCGCTAGAGGGTGTTTAGTACTTTGGCGATCCCCAACACATGCTGAACCTGCTATCTGGTTGATGTATCCACCAGTTTAGGACGTCAGTTTAGGGTATGTTTGATCTCATGGCTAATAGGAAAAAAGTGCTAAAGTTTAGCATTCAAACGGGAGGGCTAATGGGAGGGCTAAACTTTAGCGCACCTTCGAAAAGTGCAAAAGTATTAGCTAGCGGGGAGCTAATGGGTGCTAATGATCTGTGAAAAGATAAAAATGGGAGTGAGAAAAGGAGGAGGTGAGGAAATAAAAAGGTAGAAGTGACTTTTCACGAACTTTAATTCTATTCATTATTTATTAGCTATGTCTTCAAACGAAAATGTTCAAAATTTTAGAAGAGCTAAACTTTGCCGCTCGTTAAACTTTATCCATCTCCACTGACCTCTGAAGCACACCACTGACGAAACTTGATGGCCATGCCCTGCATGTGCAAGTGACCTTTTTGCACGCTCTGCAAGGGCATTGACACGCCGCAGTCTGCAGAGATGAGAAGGCCCAGTGATTGTTCAGTTGCGCACTTGTGCAATTTTCCCTGAGGTGCATGTATGCATGCTTGCGCGCACATGCATGAACCGTCAACCATGCATATGCATGCATGAATGCATCCGGGCATCCGGCCGTTTGACCCTGTCTGCGAGGAACGGATGGACCTGGAGAGTTCTAGTAGCCAGCTGTCATTGGACGACCAGACGCGAACGCCATACGCGTCATGCTCAAGTATCAAAATATTGTCGTTGTTAATTTTTGTTACAACTTTGACCATTGAAATTATGTAAGTACCATTGATTTTATTCGTGGTTTACTTTACTATTATAATATTTTAATTAAATATGATTTATTCTTTTTTTACATTTACAATAAATTTTGAAATAAGATGAATGGTCAAACACTGTACGAAAAAATCAATAACAACGTATATTTTGATACAAGAGTACACTACTACTCCGTTCGTTCGTTCGATTGAGAGACGTCGCGGTTTAGAGACTCTACAGGCTGCAAATCTCATCCTCAGTTGTTAAATCTGAAAAAAAATTACTCGCATGCGTTCTTGGCCTGTTGCTTTATTCCGAAATCTCCGAATAGTGCACGAGAGGAGCGTCGTTGCCTACGAATGAAGAATGGTAACAAACGATGCTTTGGTGCGGGGTGCTCGCTACTCGCGCGTGCGTGTTGCGGCGGGAACCACGGCGGCCGGCCACCCGGGAGACCGCGTCGCGGGACAAGATCGGAGGATGCACACGGCCGGCGCCACGCAGAGATATTATTTATACTCGCATTCCCAACTTTCGACTCTCGTGCAATTCGAACGGGACCAGCAAAGGGTGGATCTGAAAGACTGAGACAATCGATGACGAAAGGACACACGGTTAGGTGATTAAATCTGCAAAGAACCTGGATCGTCGTAAACATGGTAGGGTCAACGCATGATGGCGCGGTATGGTGACCAGATGCTCTCTAGTGCATGCATCAGCCTCATCTTTCCATCCTAATAACGTAAAGAGCACCTTTTCCCTAGTCTTAATAGTAAGAAAAAACTAAAGCTCACCTAAGTGATTTGGACCTATTTGTCACTCAATTTGGTATCCGTCCAATCTGTTCTTCTAATAGCTTGTGCGTTGTCCGATGATTTGAGTCGTTTTTCTTTTTTCTGTTGGCATGCGGGCCCCGCTTGTCGGCACCCGGATTTTTTGAATTAAGGTCATTGTCTCCGCTCGCCATTCTCCTCCTCCCAAGCTTGACGTCTCCGCCTACCAATCCACCATTTTGGCATCGTCTTCCCCGAGCTTGTCCAGGTGGGGCGATTATGTGATATGTTCCAATTCTTCCTTCTCGTTTCTCTGTTGAATAGTGATAAGTTTGTTGGATATTTATTTGCATATGAATGATTTGTTGGATATGTTGAACGTGTCTTCTAACCCATTTCTCCTCCCTCCTCCTCCGCCATTGCGGTGCCGATCTCTAGCGGCGGTGAGCTTCCTGTCCCTTGTCCCTAAGGCCATTACACACTGCCGCAGGCCCCGTGCACCTTCACCGGATTGACGACGTTGTGGCAGTAGCGACTGAGAAACCTAGCAGCTCGCACAGGGCCATCTGAGAGGTATGGAGATATCGGGGACCTCTGATTTTGCGTGCACTCCAACTGTTCTCAGTTGCCTCGATAGTTTGTATGCTGCATAATTCTTTTGTGTTGTAGTTGCATTAGTCAGGATTGGTTTCCAATTTGATCTTATTCAGTTGGATGTGCATGGATTTCTTCTATAATTGTTATGCGTACTATTGTGTTGCCTGCTTTAATGTACACGTCAATTTGATTTCTAGTATTCAATTCTCCAATTTCACAAATTGATATATCTTTGTAGCAGAAAACTACTATAGCTCAGGAAGATACGATTGTAGATTGGCAATCTCATTGAAAGAAAAAATAGGAAGTGAGAATGGTATACCTTTATAATATCACTTGCATCGACTACATAAACTTTAGAACAAAGGAGGGCTGGAAGATGGACATTTCTTCTTGTTATGTTTCTGTATCTTCACTTTCATAGTATCTTATCCGGTTATATTGTATTTGGGTTCCATACTTGTGTGTCCATAAATGGACTGTTACTTGCAGGTTCATGTCATGTTTCAGTCCAGCATTGGCAACTTATTAGTAGTCAGGAGGTGTTGCTCATGTCCTTATCTAGGTTCACATCTAACGCTTTATCCAGTGTCTACTTCTATGTGTTTTATCAACATCTATTTTTAATGTAACATTAATTTTATTATTTCAATCTTAATGTCCCATTTCAGTAAATTTGCTCTCACCATTCCTCTTCCAGTGATGATAATGACATATTTTGGGCCATTATTTTAGATTTTTAATTTGGCATTTGCATTTGTGTTGTTTCACTAGGTCCTATAATATCAGAAATTTTGGAGTCCATAGATTATTTTGAGTCAGTATGATCCTTTGTTACTCTCATTTGCGCATCTATATCTAGATGCATCTGTGTCTTTGGGGTGAGTCGTAGAGATTGGTCTTTACTCTTTAATGATAAGAACTCGGCACTTGTCTAAAGAGAACAAGCTAATATGCACAGAGGCTACTTGGCAACAATGAGAAAATGAAGACATCTCATTTAGTTAGTAATATAATATGATTATGGTTCATCGTTAGTCATTACTAATCTTAACTATGGTGATTATACTGTCATTTATATGGAGTTAAGGTGTAAGCTTTTTATATAATTAATGTTTCTCGATTGCGTTCAGTTCTATGTTCCTTCACATGGTAGCGTATCCTGTTTCATTTTGGGAACCACACCCTTTTATTTCTTCCCGTTGTCTATTCTGCTGACAACATCTCATTTCTCTGCTTCCCCATCTTCCATTTCTGTTTGCTCTTGCGCTTACTAGGCGAGCCCTCGAGGTGAGGCGATTCGGCCCCTTTGCTTGCTCTCAATTGATCCTCTTGTTTTATTTTATGTGAGATTTGGATGAATCGCTGATTTGTTGATGTGTGTTGATTAATTTTGATTTCCCACTCTGTTATCCACCCAATTTGGTTCATTTTGCCCTCGATTTTAGGTTAATTATGTGGAAATACTAATCCCCTGCCTATCCTTAGTATGATTGCTTCCTGTGTTGTACTCTATTTTAAATCTCTGCTAGAATTTCATTCTAGGGTTTGTTTTCTGGGTTATGTTCCCATAGAGGATTCAAGTTGTCTGAGGTTGATGATTTTGTTCCCCTTATCGTTGAGCTTTTGGAATTATGAATCCCATGCCTGTCCTTAGTATGATTGCTTGTTTCGTTGTCCCCTGTTGCCAATCCAACTCTCACCATTTTGATCTCAATTTCATAGTTGAACTCTTGTTTTGCTCTGCTTGCCTCTATCCTGATAAGTGATTTCACAGTTCTGTTAGGCAGTGAGTTGCTGACGATTAAGTGGTATTCCTCATTGTATTGATCTAATGTATTTGTTGTATGTGGTATATTCCATTTGGATTCCTTATCCTATGTTCCTCCTGATCTGAGTAGTGGAGCATTAAAAATTCATGTGTTATATACTAGTATTTTTTTCTAAATTTACATCCTAGGTTGCAATGTTGTGTATGAATTGTTGCTACCGTGTAGTATAGCTGATTAGATGCTTAATTATGTTCTGTTATTCAGATAGTGTTGGTGTTTCATACCCAACAACCTACCAAGTGGGTGGGGGATTGTTGGACCTGGAACTCGAAGGTAGAAGCGAGGACACAAGACATGGATTTATACAGGTTCGGGCCACCATAGTAGCGTAATACCCTATGTCTTGTTTGGGGTGTTGTATATTGCACCCTGCGCTTGGGTGTTGTTTGATGTTGAACCTCTTGGTGGTTATGAGGGTTCTCTTCCTCTAGGTACCCCTGCCCTCATTTATATACTTCAGGAGATAGGATAACTAGTTTGTTACAAGAAGGAGTCCTAGTAGCATTACATGGTACGAGTCGTAGTAGGATTACAGAGGAATCCTAGTAGGATACCGTCTTCTTCCTTCGTCACGGGTACTGAGGATCTATCCCCGACAGATAGCTCGTAAGAGACATAGAGATATAGGTGATTTTATCCATAGTGAATTTGACGAAGATGTTGATACCCATATGTTTGAAGAAACCTTTTCTAAAGCTGAAGATATTGAGATATATGGTGGCCATGATTCTGGTGATGAATGTAACCATACTGATGTAAGTTGTCTATTGTTATTTTTTTAACATTACTAGTTCATCAATGTATCTTTGGTTTACTACATGTTTTTCTATTGTTCCTATTTATCTTCATGGTGATTACATTCTTTCATAGCAATTGTTGACCAATTGATTATGTGGCTATGCAATATATTCATGCTGGTGTAATATATCCATGCCGCTATCAAAATCGTCAGTACAAGAAAATCAAGCTGTTGAAAAATAAAATGAAGAGGAGATTGACCAATGAGGTATGTAGCATTAACATAATTTCCATCCTTACATGTCACTTATATTATTTGACACATTTAGATCCTAATTTAGTTCATTCTTCTCGATAGTAGATCAACAAGCAAAAGTCTGTCAAGAAATCAAGATATGCCTTCACTTGTTTTTCTGTTACTGCATTCTCTAAGGTCATCAACAAATTGACTCCTAATCAGAGGAAGGTCATTGAAAAATATGGACTTGATTCTATCTTTCTATTCGACAAGTGCTTTGTTCCTAATAACTTTTCTAAGTGGGAAGCCAAACTTGTTGATTATAAATCTAGTGATATAGTTGTTGGTTCATTCTGTTCAATTCTGAAGAACTTATTTTTAAAATTATTATGAAAACATTTGTATACTATCGTTTGACCATGAACCATTCGCTTTACCATTTCAAAATTAGCTCCATCAGGAACTTCCAAATACGTCTCCTTCTTCTGTGAATTTCTTATTTGTTCCATTAACAACACAGTGTATGCACCCCGCAAGTTGAATGCAATTCAATCAGTAATTTAGGATCATCATGTTTTCCTTTTATTCTCAATCACCAATATATACATGTTTACTGTTAACTAATATGTTAAGATACTCATGTGGAATCTGTGTTTTAGCATGCCCATCAATTTGTAAGATCATCCCCCTATGTATTGAAATGCATCATTTTCAAAAAAATTAGTATGAATTAGTGTTAAAAATTTTATTTGGGAAGGTGTATTACATGTGCTTGTTGATACACATATGCATCTCCTTCATGATGTGTTGGTAGCTGTTGATTCTGTATTGCTCCATGTAGTTTTACTTTTGTACTGTGTTCCTGCCTCTTCAAAATTTAGCAAGATCCATAAACACAGTTCATTAAATTGATGTACAACTAGGTTCTATGTCTTTTACAGTGTCAAACTTGCTGTAATTTCTGCAATATGCATATGTAACTTATGTTCATACATTAATATTTCATATTATGAGTCTTTTGTATTATTTTGGACTTAATTTTAGTTGTAAGCAAAATAAATCACTTGGATAGGTTCTCCAAACTCTCCTCTTGATTGTTCAATAATTAATGATGTTTCTTGCCTTGGGATCTGTAGCTTTACAAAAATTTCCAGAGGCAACTCATACAGGTACATTTTAAACTTTTAGTTAGATGAATCTTACATATAAATATCTACATGTACTATCTGATACATGTCTGACTTTCCTTTGCTTTGGTAATTCATATTGATTCTTCTATTTGATTCCAACAAGCCACTGCTTTGTCTATATTCTTCCTAACATATTTTACAAAAGGTATATCTAACTGACAGTTTATATGTACTGCATATTCATGAGCAATAAAAAAGGTATTGGAGATCTCTCTTTCTATATATATGTGTGTGTGTGAATAACTATTTTCATACAAAAGTTTTATATCATATATATTAATCCTTTGCATCTGTACCTTTTCTATAAAGGGGTCATGCCAAACTCTATAGTCTCATAATGATTATTTTATCTTCTAAATCTCTATGAGCTAACCATAGTGTCATTTAATTGCACTTGAGATAGTTGAGATACTTTTTTGCTTACCATTTGTGAGATCAAAGTTTGAGAAGTAAAATTTTTCTACCAGGGAGACAAGAACAAGACATACAGAACAAGTAATTATCTGCTTGCCTCTTTAATTCTTCTTTCTTTGCATTGAAGACTATTTCCATCTCCTTCTTTTTGTCCGCACATTGGCTTCTTCTCCTTCTAATCTTCTCATCCTCTTTATCCCTAATATGCTTTTCAATTCTCGTCCTTCTTTTCGGTAGCCAAGTTTGGTTTTTATTTTTCTTTCTACTTTTCGCTTTCGTTGGTGTGAAACCCGATAAACCTCTCTACCTCCTCTATTGACGGGCTACTTTATTGCCTCCATCTGTATTTCTACCTCCTCCTCCCTCTGCTGTCTTCATTGCTTCTTCACTTTCACATCTCTACATCTGATACTTTTGCTGTTGGTACAAGCTGGAGAACTTGAGGAGAAACTGCAGAGGCCGGAGAACTCGAGGTATGGTCTCCATTCATTTCTCTTCTTTTGTATGTTGACCTAAACATTCATTTTATTTTGACAACTCTGCAGACTCAGTTTCTTCATTGGATCATCTTATTTCTTTTGATTCTTGCCATGACCTGTACAATTTTTCAGGTCCTTTTCTTATTGACTTCCATGCTTATTCATGTTCATCACCTATATACTTTCTCTGCTAAAACAGTTAGTTCTATCAACATGATGTCTAGTTTTCCCCTTTTTTCAGAGCTATTTCTTGTTCTTTCTATCTAAATTCTAAATCTGCATTATTTGTTCAATTTTGTAGGTATTGTGACTGCAAGATGGCTATGATCTCCAAGGTACTATCTTTACTGATTCAATTGGTTATTTTTCTCATAGAAAAATTGTTATGCAAATTAAGAATGGAGCAAATACTTATGGATTTTGATCTTTTTCTCTTTTATTTCATCTCACGAATATCTTGCTAGCTTTGTTTGCATATGTGATTATTGTTATGGTTTCTGTATATAAGTATTTTCCTTATCTAGGTATCTTTATACTTTTCACTAACAATATGACCCATTACTATGATAGAATATATGATGAAGGTAGCTATCACTAAATTGTTCCTGTTCTCAATGATAACCCAATTTATTTAAATATCACATACCGTGTCATCTATAATATGCGTGCTACATCATTTACAGTACAAAACTGATTCATTTACAGTGCTTTAATTACTGTAAAATGTATAACTTTGTTATGTAAATATGGGTTTGCATTTGAGGGGTTGCATACTTGCCTAAAAATATTTGTTATTTTATTAACTATAGAAAACAATATGTAGGTTGGATTTGTATTTGAGGGGTTGCACACTTACCCAAAATATTTGTTATTTTACTAACTACAAAAAAAATATGTGCATTTGTTTATTTTGGACATTTTTGCATTATTTTTTAGCTGGTTTTTCTCTATACGAGTCTATTCTTTAAGGTTATTCTTTACCTTTTGTTTGAATTAATTCTTTATAGTTCCATCCTTTGTTTGTCATGCTAGATACATGTTCTAATTTGTGTTCATTTTCCTTTTTCTTATTGACTTCTGAAATGTCATTTTTGTGAGAAGGCCTTTGTTAGGGATGATGTTCAGATGACCAGGGATAACATGACTTATCTCGGTATCCAAGAAGGTGTTCAGGAATGTCTTTGGGGGTTTCATTGACCACCCAAATTAACCTGGTAATCTGCATTTCATAGAAAAAAATCTGTTAAATCTGATTAATCTGCATTGAGTTATGGGAATCTGAAATTTCTGATTTGTCAATTTGCTTCTATTTGGGGGTTTCCTTGACTACCCAAATTAATCCGGTAATCTGCATTCTATAGAAACAAATCTGTTGTATCTGATTAATCTGCATATAGTAATGAGAATATGAAATTTCTAACCAATTTGCTTATATATGGGGTTTCAATAACCACCCTAATTATCTGGTAGTCTGCATTAGATAGAAATTATGTCTAAAGTATCTGTGCAATCAACATATATATTTAGGAAACCTTAACAATCTACTTAGCTGCATTCATATTCTTTTTTATCAGATCCGAAACTATCTGATATTTGTTGTTTTATGATCTGTGATTTGTCTTGTTTTTCTATCCCTGATTTATGATAGTAAGTCCTTAGATGAGCAAGGATTCCAGTAGGCTGGTAGTGTGTTGTTGATTGGGGTTGGTCTGGGTAATTGTGTCGATGCCCAAGTCGAATTTGTTAGTTGATTGCCTGATTTGTTTGGTGCCCCCTTTCTGATTTGATTGGGACCTCCCCTTCCACCTCCTTGGATTAGTTGCTGCTAGTTGGATGGGTGATGTTTTCTGGGTATTTGGATTTGGATCCCTTTAATTTGTTTCCGATGGCTAGTCAGATTTACTCCTTCACACCTCCGGTTAATGAACTTTTTTCATCTGCAAAATTCATATGCCAATGACAGTGAGAGTGATGGTTTTCATGAATCGATCTTATGGAAGGAGTTATCTTTTTTTTCCTCCCATGATGTTATCTTGAAAATTCTAAACTCTCCCTCATGCCAAATTAGTTGCCTAGGTTAAGTACATGAAAAAATTACTGTTATGACAGTAGGTATTCAGGTGTCATTTCTATATCCGTCACATGTAATTTCTATGTATTTGAGACTTATATTCTTTTTTGTCAATTCTCCTATTGTATCCATGTCATAGGAGTATGATTAAAAGCTGACTGGCTGCTTATTTTTTATACGAGTATGATTAAAAGTTGATTGGCTGCTCATTTTTAAGTTCCACTACATTTACTCATTGACTGCGCGCACGCTTAACATTGATTCAACGACTGCAATGAATTTTCCATTTGTATTTGTGGGGTTCCAATAGCTCCCCCAAATCTGTAGTTTTGGAAACCTACAAAGTATTTGAATAAGTCTGAGCTTTGTGTATTTGAGACTTATATTCTTTTTTGTCAATTCTCCTATTGTATCCATGTCATAGGAGTATGATTAAAAGCTGACTGGCTGCTTATTTTTTATAGGAGTATGATTAAAAGCTGATTGGCTGCTCATTTTTAAGTTCCACTACATTTACTCATTGACTCCGCGCACGCTTAACATTGATTCAACAACTGCAATGAATTTTCCATTTGTATGTGTGGGGTTCCAATAGCTCCCCCAAATCTGTAGTTTTGGAAACCTACAAAGTATTTGAATAAGTCTGAGCTTTGTGAGCTTTTTTTTAATTTCTGTCAGCTACATCTGTGCGGTTCAAATACCTCCCCCATCATCTATCAATTTGGAAACCATAGAAATATTTTGAAGAAATCTGCCCTTTTCTGAATTTTTGAAATGGTGACATTTGCATATGAGGGGTTTAGCTAGCTACCCCAATTTCTGTACCTTTTGAAACCATAGAACTATTTTGAATTAGTGTGCATCTGATAATTTGTTTAAAGTATTTTACATATGTAGAATCGTTTGTTATTTTGAATATCTGCCATTTGTCTTAATGCTGTTGTGCTCTAGCTCCATTTATTGACCATTATGAATCAATACCTTTTGGAACCAGTCCATATATTATATTATTTTTATTTGGGAAAAGCTAACCATTATTTGAGCATTGTGACACTCCATCACTCGATTTTGGAGCTGGCCGATCTGCCTAGGAGTTGTTTCTGACCCTTCAATGGTTAGGTGGGCTGCCCGGTGGGATTCTTTTTTCTTCTTCTTCTTTACTGTTTCTAGGACCCAGCAAATGTCCTGCTCTTTTCGGATGGGAAGAGCTGCATCTTGAAGTTGCAAGTCATTTCGTACTCCTCTCTTTGGTTTCAGTCAGGTGTGGCAATTCCCTGGCTTCACATTTTATTGGCTGTGTATAGTGCCCCTTACTTGAATTTACTCTGATAATCTCACTGTCAATTTATTGTATTGAAGCTGTAATCAAACAAATACTAACAATATTTTGCTTCTACATTTAAACAACTAGTATGTAAAACATAGCTAGCAGTTTGTAATTAAACAAAAATGTCAGCTTCTACTTATGGTCTATGCAATCAAAGAACTACTAGCTTGCTTCCTACTATATGATACTGTAAAAATGGTTAGTTTGGTTTTTGCATTGTGTTTTGTTGAAAATGTCAGTTTCTTCCTACTATATGATACTGTAAAAATGGTTAGTTTGTTTTTTTTGCATTGTGTTCTGTTGAAAATGTCAGTTTCTTCCTACTATATGATACTGTAAAAATGGTTAGTTTGATTTTTTGCATTGTGTTTTGTTGAAAATGTCAGTTTCTTCTGCATATTGTCAGACTGCTAATTCTTTTTTGCTGACTGTTAATAATTTATGAAGCATGTGGTGTGAAGTCACATGTAGAGATTTTTGTTCACAGTTGCATCTCTGACCATGAAAAAGTCCACAATGTCCAGTATTTACCAATAATATATATCAATGAATCTATTTTTATGCTTTATAATTATATGGCTATTTTTCTCCTGATGCTAATGCGTTATGCACCTGTGATCATATACAGTGTTTTGACATTATTTTTACAGTGATTATCTTGCTGCTAGTTTGGTGTATTGACACTGTCAAACTGTCAATGTTGTTCTGAGTCTAAGGTTTTTGTACGCATCAAGTCTGATTTTTTTCATTGTCTGCATCAGCATGATGTCTTTTTATCTCACAAAATTTATCCTTTTTTCCCCAGATGGCTTGCAACTATGAGGCTTGTCAATTTTGAGAGGGGGTCTGTTGAATGTGTAGTACTCCTTCGGAATTGCTTTGTGCTGGCTTCGGATTTTGCATCGGTTAACCCCCAACTTGGTGATGCTTTGGTGAACAGGGTAGCGGTGATGATTTGCATATGGTTTTTTTATGCACTCCCCTCTACTTCTGAAGATTTGTAAATCATAGATTTTGAATGAATCTTTGTCATCTATGTCATTTGCAGGCTATCTCATTTTGCATTTGAGGGTTTCATTACACCCAACTACTTTTGCACTTTTGCAAACTATAGCTATTTTTTGGATAATTCTGTACTATATGTCTCTTTGATGTTTCTCAATTTTTTTATATATCCGTGTGTTTCTCAATTTCTGTTTTTATGTCTACTTTTGTCTTTCCTTTTTTCCAATTACTTGACAATAATTTTGCATATCTGCATTCATCTTTTTCTTTGATAGTTTTCCTCATTTCACTTTTCTGGGGCTCCATCACTTTGACTTATTTTCTGTTTGATTTTGTTAAATTGTTGTCTGTTTTGGTTTCCCCTGCTGGTTGGTTGAAATTTGGGTGAGCAGCTCTTATTGCTCACTTCGAATTTTGATCACCAGAAGTTTTGGGTGATTTGGTGGTCCAGATCACATGAGTGAAAATAGGACCCAAATCACTCAGATTTTGTTCCATCATTGATTTGGCTGATTTGATCTTTAAAATCACTCGGGTGATGGAAGGCCTCAAATCACCCAAGCATGGTATAGACAAATCTTTTTTTAAAAATGCTAGGCACGTCAGAGCATGCACACAAGCTTTACTATAGCTAATTATAGCATATGCCTCAAAAGACCTATAGGTACATGCATGGATCATGAGATCAAAGCCAATTTCCTAGTGGGATATCCGATCCTATCCCAGTCTCATCAATCCGATGCCCCCTGAAAGTCAGCACATACTTGGATTTCAATTTTCAACCATTATCCTCGCTAGGAAAATTCGTCCATTAGACTCAAGAGTTTAGACTTCATTCAAATTTTATAGAGAAACCAAATGCACGTTTCCTTCAGTTTTTTTAAAAAATATCCTTCAGATTTGTTTGGAGCCCCAGGATTAAAAATTAGTCCGATGTTTGGAAAAAATAAGCTAATTACAAAACTAATTGCACTAGTCATGGTTAATTGATGAGTAGAATATATCGATCCTAATTAGTCATGATTAACTCATGTGGTGCTACAATAAACATGGGCTAATCTTGAACTAATTAGAATTAGTAGATTCTACTCATGAATTAGCCATGAATTATGCAATTAGTTTTCCAATTACCTTATATTTAATAGTCAATCAGGAACCCAACGTCGGACTAATTTTTCAGTCCCGAGGCTCCCAACAGGGATTTAAAGAAAAAAACAAGTTCGCATGTACTTGTACTCAGCTACTTCAGAAAGGACGGGCCTTGTTTACTTCACTTCCAACTCCCAACTTTAGCACTATGCAAAAAAAAGATTTCCCATCACATCAAACTTGCGGTACATGCATGGAGTACTAAATGTAGATGAAATTAAAAAATAATTGCACAGTTTTGTTGTACTTTGCGAGACGAATCTTTTAAACCTAATTAGTCAATGTTTGGACAATAATTCACAAATACAAACGAAACGCTACATTGTGCTATAGTGCCAGCACAGTAATTTTGACCCTCCAATTTTAGCAACTAAATAAGGCCTAGACCCAATCCGTACTTACGCAGACAAGGTTTCACGTGCCTGGCAAGGAGATCGGGACCTGCATGGCAGAGCACAAACCTAACCTAACGGTTCGTTTATGATCGACGCCATGGCATGCACCAACGGGCATTATCATGACACTGTTGACCCGACAGATTGGCCTGTCAGACTCAGATGGACAAGGGAAACGCCGCGAGTGGCGTTTCATGGGTGGATTATTGCGCGCGCCCACAAAGATCTCTGGAATCCGATCGCGACGCGCTGATGAGCCACGACGTCTGCTAGCTAGACTAGCTGCAGGAGTGGGGCTTTCAGGCATGCTTCGACATGGGCTGTGTCGGCCACTTTCTTCGATCAGGTCATTGTGACGAATCGTGTGCATGCCGATTCCATCCGTCCTGCAGTTCATCACCACGACACCACCACCACTACCGGCAGTGCCAAACTGCTAGGGTATAGGGATCGATCGAACTGGAGCAGCTTGCGACGCATCGATCGAGCACCTTCTGGAGTTTTCCAGACCTCATCGGCGTGGAGGAAACTGGAAGGATTACGCATGGGCACCTTGTACCCAAACAGTGACGTGGCGAGAATACTCGCATTCTTGTTCCTGAATAAAAGAATCTCTGCGTTTTATTCCAGCCGGGCTTCCTGCAAGACTCCTAGGCCATGTTTAGTTCCCTCCAAACTTTCAACTTTGACACTATGTAAAAAGAAGATTCCCCATTACATCAAACTTGCGGTAAATGCATGGAGTACTAAATGTAGACGAAATCAAAAATTAATTGCACAGTTTTGTTGTACTTTGCGAGACGAATCTTTTGAGCCTAATTAGTCAATATTTGGACAATAATTCACAAATACAAACGAAACGTTACAGTTGCGCATTTATGGCAAAATGTCAATTTTGTCACTTCCAAATTGGGAACTAAACAAGGTCTAGGTTCGATTAAGGCGTCCATCTTTTATTTTTTCTTAAAAAACCTAGGCATCACCCGAGCGTTTCTGGTGGCCTCGTCACCCGAATTTGCCACCTCCGATCATTGCTAGCTTTGTTTGTCTTTCGTCTGATCTGATCTAGCCGGTGGGCAAGTAGCGTCGGAGTTATGGATCCAGTAGTCTACCGAAGGTTAACCAGACGGTTGATTTCTAGGTGAGGATAGTCACGAAATCAAGAACTCGGTGGTAATCACAAGAATACGAAGGAACATGAGGTTTTAGATAGGTTCGGACTTCCGGAGAGTAATTCTTTACATCCTGTATACGTGGATTGTATTGCTCAGTATGAGAGTCAATGTTTCGTTGTTCGTTACCCTTAGGGGGCGCCCTTGGCCGTCTTATATAGTCTGGCAACCAAGAGCTACAAGTCGGTTTGAATCTAACCTACTCGGTATTACATGGAAGGTAATCTAAGTCGGATTACCATACCGTCTCATAGTATCCAGGTAGATTTGGACAGTCTAGTTGCCTTGCCGTGTACTCCAAGTAACTTCATGTCCTTGGTCCGCATGCTCTGGTCGTGCAAGCCTACTTGTCAGGTTCGATCAGTATCCTGGTTGGTGGGGACCCGTAGGGTACCCATATCCCTCAAGCCCCCGAGCGATGTGTAGGCGAACAGTAACTTGAGGTCGTCGCAATGAAGCTTGAAATGAGGTCGGCTAAAGCTGCGATGGCGTCATGGTGACGAAGAGGCTGCGCAGTGCTAAAAAAAGAAGAAAAAATCTGAGTGAGCGCAAAGCCAAAGCGCAGAGCGAAGGCGAGTGCCGGACTGATGGAAGTCGGCGTCCAGCAGGTCGAAGCAACGGGTACAGAGGGCGTCGCAAGACGCACTCCATAGGAGTAGCCCTCGAGCATTGAAGTGATTAGGATAATCTGTCTAATGGTCAAAGAAGAAAAAGTTGATCCCAAAAGCAAGTCCAAGTGCCCGAGCACAAAGATAGACAAAGCCACGGAGGCACACCGACCAAAATTAGGTGCCCAACCCCCAAAGTCGAGGACTGGCGGAGCCGCAGAGGCACACCGACCTAAAATAGGCACCCAGCCCCCGAGCGTGGGAGCCGGACGAGTCGTCAAAGTACGCCGAGTCGCCTCCCACCCCGAGTCAAAGAGGTCGGTCGGGCAACTGGAGGTGCACCGAGTGGTCGTCGACGCCTAGCCCCTGAGCCTGGGAGCCGGACGAGTCATGGAAGCACGCCGAGTCGCTTCCCACCCTGAGCCAAAGAGGTCAGCTGGGTGTCGGGAGGCATGCCGAGTTGTCTGTGGCGCCCAGCCCCTGAGCCTGGGAGCAGGACGAGTCATCGAAGTACGCCGAGTCGCCTCCCGCCCCGAGCCAAAGAGGTCGGCTGGCTTGAAATCAAGATGTCAAAATAAACATAGAGTCTTTTTTTTTATGGTACTCAAAATAAACTTAGTACAAGGAATATTTTGTGAAGGAAGTCTATGATTCTCCCTTCCTACGATTGTGTCCTGTGCTCTCAAGGCACTGAAGAGACCCTCTTTCACCTACTGCTTGGGTGTTATTTTGCACAACACTGTTGGATCCATACTGGACTGTTTGTAGACCTTCTTGCAGACCCATATGATATCCTGGAAAGCTTCAAACTTCATTTACAAGTACCTTTCTTTATGGAGATCATAATCATTATGAGTTGGTGTCTTTGGTTAGCTAGAAATGATTGGATTTTCAAGGGCATTCCTCCATCTATAACAACTAGTTTGCAAAACTTCAGTTTCATTTTTACTCAAGTTATACTTCGAGTAAAAGAAACTTTGAAAGCTCCTATGTCTGCATGGATAGAGCAGATTGTGTAATCTTTTTTTAATCTTTTTTGTTTCTTAAGCCTTGTGCTTTTCTTGTACCTTGTTTTCTGTAAATTGTCGTAATATATATAACCAATAGGGAATTCTTTCCCCTCCTATTTCATCAAAAAAAAGAAAGGTTGGCCGGTTGACGGGAGGCAGCCGAGTCGGGACCTGTAAAATAAATCTTGCGGTGTATCAATCTGTGTGATGAAATATGTGATGTAATGAACTTAATCGTATGCGGTCCGAGAAAAAGATGCCCTATCCCTCCTTTGGCGCGACAACGTGTAGCTAAGGCATGTAGCCGCTAATCGGCTAGCCTTGCCTGACCAGTGTTCTGCTAAGAGCGGATCTCGAGCTTGTAGGAGGGGTGAACGCAAGGTTGTCTAGATTTCACGAGTTAGGACACCGATCACACGAGTTAGTTATGTAGCCTCAATAGGGGGAGGAGAAGGAAGCGGGACCCAGAGGTCGGTGCCTAGAGGAAGCCCCCAGGTTTGAGAGCGAGTGAGCTGTTGAACAGGTCGGACAGCCCCGCGAACATCAGGAACAGCTCGGGAAAAAATAATAAGGCGGTAGTTACGCAAAAAGAACTTGATGGGTTTTATTTATTTAATAAAAGGGAGAAAAGAATACATAGCTTTTAAGTCCGAATGGTAGAAGCGTCGCAGGTGCTCGATGTTACATGGATTGGGGACGCTTGAGCCGTCCACCCACTGCAGCCGGTAGGTGCCGGGTTAGATGACCAGTGAAGACACGGAGGCACGTCAAGTCGCGTCCCACCCCAAACCAGAGAGGTCAGCCAGACAACAGGAGGCACGCCGAGTAGTTTTTAAGCTGTCAAGGTAATAGGAATCCGTTAGGGTTGGTCCCCGATCTTTCGATGAGAGGACGTGGGATAACTCGATTGGTGGATGGAGACGACGTTCACGGCCCGACTACAGCCTTCCAAGCTGCGCCTTAGCAACCGATACACCACCTCCAATGGATGTCGCGATTTTGTGGAGCGCGTCACGCGGGCACTAGGCACTCGTCCTGCAAACAATCGAAAAACTAGCAAGAACAAGTATAACAAGTACTGAATTTACTAGATGAAGACGAAGATTTCAATCTTAATCTCAATAAGGTGGGGTTCCGAAGACAAGAAGACAGACGGCTGATCCAGCACGCGCGCTTAAGCGAGAGCTAAGCTTAAGCGAGAGCTAAACTTGATCTAAACAAAACCCAACTGTTCTTGGTGGTGGCTAAGGGGTATATGAAGGTGGGAGGATGATCACTAGGGTGTTGGGGTTGTGCTACAACCCTAGAACGCGTCCCTATTGGACCCGACTTGATACACGGCCCATTAGGCCAAATTAAAGTGACGTAGCACCAGAAAACCTCTCGGTAGTAAATCGGTTATTGCGACCGCCTCAGATCAGATATGGACTTGAGTGTAGATCCATATGAAAATAGACTTCATAACGAATCCGTGAAGTACTTGAACTCCCTAATCCGAGTCCGTATGCGACCGTGGTGACCATCACAAGTTGGTACTATTCTGGAGTCCGAATCCAGCCTGCGCGAGTCCTTTTCTGTTTCGGTCTTCTCCCTAGTTCCTAACCAAAATAAGAATGCACGCATCTCCATGGTCTAAATAGGATGTACATGAACTCAAAAGTGAACTTACTTGATGATTAAGTTGATGAGCACGGGTAGAAGTAATAGGACCAAAAACTGGTACTTGTATAGGCGTGGATGTATTGTTGATGTTGATGTCCTCATCATAAGGGAGGATAAAAAGATCATGTAGCATGAAGTAGAATATCTAAAAATTGAACAACTTGAAAATTTAATTCGCTGTAGAAGTAAATTCTTACACGTCCTGTGTTATAGCTCAGGTAATTTTCCCTGTCTTGTAGGTCAGATAATTTTCCCTGATGACCAAGGAGAGGACGACTTGTCTCGGGGCTAACTCGATGGGATGAGTCAAGATCTTATCTCTTTTGCTCTGTTTTGTGGGCCTTTTTGTCAGTGTCTTATCTGCTATTAATTCGTTCAGCTCCAATCTCCATATAGGCCTTGTTTAGTTTTCCTTTTTCCTAACTTTGGCACTATGCAAAAAGAAGATTCCCCATCACATCAAACTTGCAGTACATGCATGGAGTACTAAATGTAGATGAAATCAAAAATTAATTGCACAGTTTTGTTGTACTTTGCGAGACGAATCTTTTGAGCCTAATTAGTCAATATTTAGACAATAATTCACCAATACAAACGAAATGCTATAGCCGTATTTCCCTTTCCCCTTCCCGTCTGTTCCTGCGAGGTGATCAGGCAGAAGCCGCCGAGGTGAGGCGATTCGTCCGCCCTCTGTGCTTTCCTCCTGATTTTTCGTAGGGGCGTTTAGTATTTTCCGTGGAATCATTGTTGTTTGGTATTTAATTCCATTCCGTGGCCAATTTCGTCCCTAGGGTTCATATTTGTATGATCTCGTTTTGGTTAGATTTGGTAAATCAGCAGGGGATTCGAGGGGCTCAATGGATTTCCCGCGGGTAGATTTATGAGTTAGCTCCCATCCCTGTTACAGTTCCCGTTTATTTGGTTGTGGTAGTAAGTAATTTTGCTTTTTGTGCCCCTTGGGTTACTGTTCTGTACGATCCTCTTTCAATTTTTCTCTCTTTTTTTCAGTTGAATCAATTTGGTATGTCTGTAGGGATTCTATTGGCTTGATCGATTTTTTTTTACGGTACCTGCATGAGCTTAATCTTGCTCTAGTTCTGTTAGATCCCCCTGTTGTTCAAATTTGTTTCGGCTACTAAATCTTAGTAAGATATCGTTGTTCCGAGGTTCTAGATCATATTTATCTAATCCAGTAAATATTCTTGTGCGCCCGATGGGTTGCACCTGTGCATGTCTGTAGCTCCCCTCCCCCCTATTGCAGTAATTCAAATTTGTATATGGGCTTGATTCCGAGATCAGTTTTTGGGAACTCATATGTATACCTGTTGTCTGCCAAACAGTGTATTTAGATATTCATCAAGGCCATGCATTCCCCCATCTGTTTGAATCCGAGAGTTCATTTCCTATCATTGACAATATATCTTGTAAAATCTAAGGGTTTCATAGTATTCAATAAGATATTTTTCTCCTTGCATCTTCAAATATGGTCCAAATACACATCAAAGTTAACACACACCATTCATTTACAACTCTAGTGTACTGCATTTACAGTTATAATATCACTGGCAATTCTACTGTATGGATATGGAAGTGTGGTTATGTGGTCAGTTGTGCTATTATTTTGCTTATGTCTGTTCATGTATCAGTATGAGTCAAAGATTAATTTTCACTTGAGCAGCTGGCAAGACATACGTCCCTCTTACATGATCATTTGCTAAATATGTGGCGGGCATTATATTAGCTCAACTTATTTCTGTAGCTCATGCCAAACAAAGTGGGGGAGGAGAAGCTGCATCTGGCTATGATGACCATCCATGTGTTGCGGGGATGAGCAGATTTCTTGACCGCAACTCCTAATATCTTGTATATTTTACTTTGTGGATGGTCGTAGTAGGGATCATGCTTGCATTTGTTCAAATTTGAATGGAGTAGTATTGCATGCCATTCTAATTATAGTTTTTCAATTGCTACACTAGTATAAAATTGACCTGTAATTCATTTTTTATTTATTAATACTTTCCCCTCAAATTTTCTACTGTCTAGATAATGATTAGACCATTCTCTGTTCCTTAGCCATCATTTTCAGGACAGTCTATTGCATAATTTATTATGCACTATAGTTGCTCCCTGAATCTTAAGTGTTGTTTGTTGAACTGCTTTTGGTGATCCTCACTGCCATCACAAGGTATCTGATATTTCGTTATAAAAAAATGTATCTGATACAAGTTGTTGATGTTAGCATTAACTTCATTTAATTACAATATTTATAAGTTTCTTCACTTGCTTAACTTCCATGTGGGCCAAGAGATCAAGCTGCCAGTTTCTTTCCTTTTTTTAAGAGAAGCTGCCAGTTTCAAGTTCAGATGTATCATCATACATGTTGTCTGGTAATGGCTCCTGCAAAATGAATGCTAAGTTTCTCCCATCTCCTTCAATTCAAACTGTTATAGTCCCATTTTTTCTGAACCACAAGGTTTGCAGTTGACACCACTAATATTTTACAGCAAATTATTCATGAGTATTGCATCATGATAGATTGGATTTTTACCATTGCTCCAATCTTTATTTGTTGGATCTAATTAAGCACCCAAATAATTTAGTCTATTTGCATTCCACTGAGGTTATCTGATGGCAGTGGACTCAACAACCGTTTCATGGTTACTTTTTGTGCTTTGGAGAATATTGTTGGATCTACAAGTTTTTCAGTTCTTTATTGCAATTTAACCTGTGCGCAACTATGGTTTCAAAGGTACAATTCATTTACACTTCAATTGTATTTTATTTACACTGACGACATTACTGTAATTTCATATATGTGCATGTGTAATTGGTGTTTTTGTGTGCATACAAGGTATATTTGTTCACTATATTGGTGCTGGTAGTTCATTTCTTATTAATAGATAATAAGTTTTGAAATTTCAAGGTTTTCTAGCCTTTTCATTATGTAAATTTTGTGAAAAAAATTACTACCTGTTCAGTTTGATGCACATATGCTCCTGTTTCATTGCGTCTATGTGACTCAGCTATGAATTGATCCCTGCAACACTAGTGGTCTTCTTGGTTCCTGCAACTGCTGGTATGGTGCTATTTGCATCAACTAAAATATACAGGATTCATGTACAATTCAATTGTACTCCATTTACATGGACAAAATTACTGTGATTTCTCCTATCTAAGGCATAAAATTTGTATATGTAGGGATTCATTACGGAACCATAACATTTGTTATTTTACTGACAATAGAAAAAAAAATCCAAGAATCTGTTCATATTTTAGTCTTGCTGATATTCCTTTGCTTATCTTTTTTGCATATGCACGGTTTCATTAAGCAACCATAAAATTTGTTATTTTACTGCAATAGAAAAAATCTGAGAATTTATTCATATTTTAGTCTTGCTGATATTCCTTTGCTTATCTTTTTTTTGCATATGTAGGGTTTCATTACGGAACCATTAAATTTGTTGTTTTACTGCAATAGAAAAAAAATCTGAGAATCTGTTGTTTTCCCCCCAAATCTTAAGTGTGTAAGCTTTTGATTTGCATGTGACTGAAACCATATTCTAATATTTTCTTTTGTGTGCAGGTTTGCTCTTAGATCATCTCCGCAACTTTGTATATGTGCTGCTTCCTACTAACGAACAAGCTTCCATGCTGCATAGACGTGTGTAAGATACCGGTGAAGATCAAGTTACCTTTGCTGCTGTTGTCAAAGTCAAGATTCAGCCTTGTAATTTAGACAACACTGCTCAACTTGTTGTTAGGAGGCTTTACATCTGAATGTTTGTTCAGGCCCTCATTTGTTTTCTTTGCTGTTTACTCAAGCAATGTAAATATGCTATCTTTGTATTATGTCAGACTCATAAGCTTTTTTTTTGGGAACATATGGACATTATCTAGGCTCATCAGACATGGTGTCATGTACAAATTTAGATACTTGATTGTGAAGCTCATATCATAACGGACTCAATATGATCACGCCCAATTTAAATTTCTGTCTTGGCACGATATGAATGTGTTCAGTAGCTGTATTTTCTGTAGAAGCTATAGCCTATCCTCAATTTTGGTGTTCATTTTTTTGAGCCGCCTGATTCTGATCTGAAAGGTCAGAAAACCGGGTGTCAGATGGCCCCGAAACACACGATTTTTGCTCCTCCACTTTTCAGGTGTTTTGGCTGTTTCAAATGCTCGGGTGATAGGCCCCTCCGAAACGCTCGAGTGCGGGGTAGACGCTCCCTTTTTTTTTTTCCTAACTTTAGGAGTAGGTGAGAGTGTGCTTTGATTATGGCCTAAGCTAAACCACCGTCGCATCGACCGGCTAGTCAAAATGAAAACACATGCTGCGAATGGTTTCCCTGCAGATCGATCTTACGGAAGCAAGTGACGTCCGTTGGCTGACCACGAGTTGTTGATACGCAAGACCAAGCGCATTTGACGAAGAGATCGATCGATGCTGCTAATCAACTCAAACTCAAACACAACACGCGTGTGATGAGGAAAAGTCTCAACGCCAAAGGCAGCGGCTAGCTTATACACATGCACAACCAAAGTCCTCATCATAACGCACAAACACTCGATCGTACAAGGGATGGTAAAAAAGATCAAACCATCTCGCGAGCTAATCTAGTTTCACCTGTCTAATTAGCGAGCAACTGTTTTGTAGTGCAACGATCGAAGCACGCCTAGCTAGGTAGTTAAAGCCAGCTCGCTAGCAGAGCACGTCCTTGAGGAGCTTGTACCTGCGGGCTCTCCGGCCGCCTGCCTCAAGCTCGCCGCCGGTGACCTTTCCCGCGCCCTTGCCGCACCCGCTGATGGTCGGGAACGCCTGCTGCTCGCTCCTGCCTTGCGCCGCTGCCGCCGCCTGCTGCTGCTTGCTGCAGCCCGACGCTGCCGAGGAGTTGTACGGCCGCTTCTTCCCGCCGCTGCCGCCGACGTCGTCGCTGAGGCACCAGTCGCAGACGCCCGCGCCCGCCTCCGCCGGGGCCGCGTCGCCGTAGTAGTTGGTGCAGTAGCTGCGCGCATGCATTGGAAGGAACGAAAATATGGTTAGTCCGATGACGAAGGGAAGTAGCTGGACGGACTCAATGGAAGGACGATGAAGTCGTTGGGCCGGCGTACGTACGAGTGCTGGAAGCGGCGGCGGCAGCGGGCGCAGCGGAAGAGCTTGTCGGCGAAGCCGACGTCGCCACACATGGAGCACACGGTGGTGCCGGCCATCGGCGGACACGGACGGAGACGCGCGTCAGCGTGGACCGGACGGTAGCCGCGCGCCGCCTATTAGCCTTGGAGAGCTGGAGGCCGGAGAGAGGAGAAAGAGATTCGCGTTCGCGCGCGCGGTGGCAGCGCAAAGGAGCAAGGCCGGATCGGAGGGAGGACGAGGCTTTAAATACTGATCCGAGAGCGAGGGATGTCGATGGAGGCAGCAGGGAGAGATCAGATCGTCAGATGGGCGGGTGGGCCCCGGCAACCAGGTGTGAGGTCGCCGGAGGAGCTGTGGGGCCGGGTAGCCGGGCGGGACGGGGAGGCGGTCCACGTGTCCCAGCGTCTATACGTGCGTGTAAAGGCAGGAAAAAAAAAAGGTGTGGTGCATCTTTAGTAGTCCTCCTGTCTCCGATCCAACCATCGTGCTTGGAGAGTTGAGAAGAACATAGTCTCCAGTGCTCCGATCTTCTTTTAACTTTTCCATTTCCCATAATTATTAGGACAACCCAATAATTCACCCAAACTCTCTCTGAATAAAGGAAGAGCTGTGACTATCCTAATACAGTAGTTGGATTGGGACGAGATTACTAGGAGCTTGCAAAAGTAATTCTTCCAATAACGATAAAAATAATATTGTGATATCCTATTAACTGGTATTAAAAAAATATTTATTAGAAACTACTAGAAACTCTCGACCCCTTCCCTTCCCCTAACCCCATAAGGTCACGTTGTCAGCAAAATATCTCTAGAGATGGAGCAGATGGAGTTCTTTGACTAGCAATTATTCTATCAATGTGTCATTCTTTATGCATACTTTTAATTAAAAGTAAGTAATTCAGATAATGGGAATCTAATAACACCAATTTTATATCCTAAAAGTTGTATACTAATCACATATGCTTGTCTTAAGGGAAAAATACACCATAGATTCTTGAACTCTAGTCGAGATTCACCGTAGTAGCTCGATTTTGCTGGAGCAGATGGAGTTCGTGACTCGAGTAGGTAAGCAAGAAAATACACTCCCTGTATAAGATAAGACTGAATCTCGCTGCATATAGGAAGAGTAGTTTTTTGAGTGTGGAGAAGATAAATGCTTGAGTAAAGTAGAGCATTTGTTGCTCCCTCCGTTCCAAAATATAGATCGTTGTAGGTTTTATTCTAGATACATTGATGTTACTATGTATCTAAATGTAGAGTTATGTATCTAAATATAGAGTTATGTTTAGATACATAGTAAAATTTATATACCTAGAAAAACTAATTAAAACACCCTACATTTTGAAACGGAAGTTGTACATTGGTTCGACTGTTCATGAAATCGTGGGAGCAATCCCGCACCTTGAGGAGGAAGGGAACCAGCAACCGATTAGGTCGCTCTGTTTGTACGTGTACGAAATTAATGAACGATCAGCGTGGATGGAGTACACACTATTAAGCCTCTAGTACATGGTAGTACACGGACGCCATGACGACTTGGAATGCAACGTGATAATCTGTGGTTGGATGTACGTACTACCTTGACGCGCGCGAGCACACAGTACCGGATCCCCTCTCGAGAGAACTCGATCCTTTGCTTAGAGGAGACGACACCTCGCGATCTTACATTTGCATTGGTTTTTGCTGGTCTACGTAGCGTAGTAAGCTCTCGCCTTTATTTTCTTCTGTTCTGTCTGTCGGATCGCGCGCGCTTGCATGTACTTGTACGTACGTTGTATGGGGATCGAGTATGGGGGGTCGAGCGATGCGCGCGCTACCCGCTAGATCTAGCACGGGCGCTGGGCGGCGGCCTGCTGGTGCCGGCCTCATCCGCGGGCAGCAGCTGCAGGACAGGACCGCAAGCGCGGGGGTAATGGCGCGTGGACCGAGTGCGGCGTGCCTGCCGTGCCCCGGGCGCCCGAGCCCCGCGGCGCCGCGCCGTCAGGTTACTATTACGGCATGTGCCCGCACCGTCGGATTTGATTAGGGGTAGTACATTACACGCACATGAAACGCTGACGCCCACGGCAGGTAGGCGATGCCGATCGGTTCTTCGCTGTCGCGGAACAATCCAGAGCTTGCTCCTGTGGCCTGCGAGGACGACGAGCGATCGGGAGCGAGCGCGCCCGGCCCGCCTGTCGATGAGCTTAGTACGTGAGAGCACGCCGCCTGATCCAGTGATCCACTGATCCTGCAGCGAGCGCACAGGGTGTGGACCGCGCGAGTGGGGCGGGTAGCGCTGAGCCCAGCGCATGGCACCGCCTCATTTGCCTGGTTTGCCGTCGGACGGATGCGATGCGAGGCGATCCTCTGTTTCTGTAGCCTGCAACTGCAAGCAACAACGAGATATGGCCGGGCAGCATATACAGGGAGGGCAATAAAGCAAGAGATACTTGTAGCAATATCCATGGAACGTTGTAGATGATGACCGTACGGCGGCTGCTCGTCGAGCCGGGAGGGCAAGATATTTTTGTGGGTCTCTCCCCGGCTAGGCGGCTAGCGTACCCTGGTGCAGCATGGAGGAGGCTCGGCTTTTCAGGAAAAGCCCCGGGAGGACCTTCCCTTTTGCTGTTGCGGCAGTGGCGCAGGCGCGCAGCGCTGGTGCATCACGTTATTACTCCCATGATTCCATCTCTTTTCGCCATGCCCAACTGTTTCTTAACACGCACGGCAAGTTCCATATTTTCATCAGTCTAGCTGCCGTAAAACAAGACATCACTCGACCGAGACACTGGGTAACAGCCAATTTCAGCAGCTACCGACTGAAAACGGCACACACATTAAGTGCTGGATTGATGAGCACTTCATGTGTTTAATTTGGGACTTTTTTTAAACCTTACAAATGCAGTTAAATTGGAATGGAGGGAGTGGATCCAAACCAACGACGGATCCTATTTCCTTCCTCTTCTCTCCTTTGTCCTTTTTCCTTCCTCTTCCCTTTCTTCTTCTCCCCCTTCTATTTTCTTACTTCTTCCTTCTCAAAAATAGAAAAGAAAATTAAGAGGAGCTCCAATGTTTGTAGGTTGGTAAGGAGGCCCATTGTGTTGCCATGAAACACACAAGAAGATGAGGTCGACTATTGGAGATAGTACTCACATACACAATATAAACAATGAGGAGGTTGAACGAGGCACCACAATTGCTGGCTGCGCGACTTCAATTTTGTAAGTACCGATTTCAGTGACAGGATAAATAGCAATTAATATTCTCCACGACTCCACCAACTCGTGGAGTTGTAGAAGTCCAAAAGGATATTCTGAACTCTTCTTAAGAGGGGAGCTCCTACGTAACTTCCGTACGTTAGCAAGGTCTGCAAACACACAGCCCACCACGGCCCGATCTGCAGCAAGTAGTGCGCAGGAAGCAAGGCCCAAGCAGCACAACAGCGGCACAGAGAAGATACGAGGATATGATGGACAACCAAACATACTGGTGGCAGGGGTTTATTTTTTTTATAACCTGTATCAATAATTCAATATTATTGTAAATATTTTTGACCTAGTATGTTCAAAATAAATTAATGTAGTCAACAATTTAAACTACTAGATTCAACATGTACTCAAACTTACTTCAACGAATCTAATAAACTAGTTCAACATTTTATATGCAAATGTTGAATTAGTATATCCAAATTGTTGAATACACACATTTAAAATGTTGAAACAGTACATTTCGAATGTTTCTTTTTAAAAAGTATTTAAAAACTTAAAAATATATTCATATCGGATCTTGATTTGATGTATAAATTCTAACTAAGACCATGGTTTAAACGGATTTCAAAAAGGATTTATAGTTTGGAAGAAAAATGAATTCAAAGATCAAAACCAAAAGGAATATAGCTAGTTAACTCATGCATACACCCACCCATGTGCCGTCAGCTGTCCAGCTGCACCCTGCTTGCTCTCCCACCAGCTTCAATCGCGTTCGTTCATTTTGATCGGTACAAATCTCAAACAATGGAAGTTACGTAGTAAAAAAAATTCCGGACTGTACAGGATTTCCGTCTTAAGAGTCCATAAAAGCCCAATACGATCTACCAAGGTCGAACCCACATCGGCCCATTAATCCCCCAAACAGGTTCCCGTTATAGTGGGCTCGACGGCCCAGCACTCCCATTCCCTCTCTCCAAGGAAAGCGAACCCCATTCCGATCCTTGCAATCCGTGGCGCCGCCGCCGCCGCCGCATCGCATTCCCCTGACGCCGAAACCTAGCTCCTCAATCATCACCGCCCACCTCTGACCTCTCCCCTCCCCAGTCCCCGTGAGATGGCCTCGACATGCTTCCGCGCCGCCGCTCGCGTGGCCTCAGCCGCCAGCCGGTCGGCGGCCGCCGCCCGCTCCGCCCCCTTCGCCGCCGGCCGCGCCGCCTCCTCCGCTGCCCGCCGCGCCCCTTGCTTCTCCAGGTGACGGTCGCCGTTCCTCTCTCTGTTTTTCCCTTGTTGCTGGCGCATTAGTGCCGTGAGGGGCGTTAGTGCCAGATCTGTAATGGATGGACTGTGGCGGTGTGCAGGATACCGGTGGAGCTCGGGTGCTGCGCGGGGTTGTCGCTGCTGCCGCTGCACAGCGCGGTGGCGGCGGCCAGGCTGACGTCGCGGCTGAGCACGGACTCGAGCTGCCGCGCTCTCTCTCAGGGTATCCTCTGTCGCACCTATCCCGGGCTTTAACATCGTAAGATTGTGCTCTTGTCTGTGTTTGCTTTCCATTTGGGTGACAACCGCGCTCGTGTATTTTGTTTTCCTAAACGCGAGTCGATTCATAGTTAACTGCGTGCTTGAAGAAACTGGTGTGCTTGTTTGATCTGGACACAAATAAATGCCACTCATTCTTCTGCTCTAACAATATCATCCTAACAATTTTAGCTGACTAGTGACCATGTTCTACATTTCCCTTAATGTTGTCTGCTGCTCTATGCAGTGCTCAATACATGATTGCCTTATGGACTCTGAATGGAAAGTACGTGTAAAAAATGAAGCCTTGAACGCTGAATGCACGCACCTTTATTTGATGGCTATATATTTAAACGGAAATGAAGCCTTGAATCTATTAGATGATTCCAGTATTGTGATTCTTGTGCATATATAGGAATTGTCTAAAGAAAGCCTTGCCGGATTTCCCTATAATAACTTTGGAACAATAATTTACTAGTTATGTTGAAATTGTGTGCAGTATGATGAATTTCCCTATTCTCTTTCCTCCCACAAGGATAATTTTCTTTGATAGGTAGGAATAAGACTGTAGCCGATTACCTAATTTTTTAGATTACAGTCTCTGTATTGAGGCTGTTTAATTGCTCAAGATGTCTCGTATGTTCATGTTCCTTAGAGAAAATTTTCAATCATTGCTTGTATGGCAAGACAAGATAGTGTTTTGCATGCCATACAGTTCCTCAGATTCTCTTATCCAAAAATATTCTTTCGTGAGTTGAGGTCAATTAAGTAAGAAATTTGGTTTCTGCAGGCACTGCTGCAGGCACATGATCTTGCTAGTTCTTGAAAGAATTTACTGGGAGCTTGCTGTTTTGCTTCATGCTATCATGAAGAATGAATACTTAACATGCGAAATTGTAATGGGAGACTAGAGTTATGTTATTTAGCTAGAATTACTAGCTGCCTCTGTTGAGGAATATCTTGATGCAATAATGTGGCATCCTTTTTGAATGTTTTACACGGTAGTTGATCAGTTACTTGAGTCAATGTCTGGGTGCAATGCTGAAATTATTGTTTATGTAAGCCTGTTCTGGTTTCTTTCTTTCCTTTTTTGCATTTTTATTTGAGACTCATGTTTGCATCTTGAGAGAGCTGCATGCTTGCTTGATATTTTTATTCAACAGAGAATTTTAATCTGGTCGCCGTTGTAGTTTACCATATGATCACTCTTCTTTTCTCAGATGAAAATGATGGTACGTGAAACATTTACGCAATGTCTTAAGGTGGGTGCTTGGATATTTGGCAATGATGCGACAACCACATTTTAGTCATAGAGCTTATGCTTTAGAGCCAAACTTGTGAAGTCTTTTTGTTACTGTCGGGCCTCACATGCAATGCAACACTGTATGCTTCACACTTATAATTGAAGAATGATTAAATGTCCAATCCTCTGATTTATGCTTTATTTCTTCTTTTTTATATAGAGATGGGTCTATCTGTACGAAGGTGATAAACCGCTGGAAGACCTGCTCATGTCTTGCTATTGGACTGAAATGATTTTTGTAGAGTAGTTATCTAAATGAACATCTGGAGCAGTACTCCTTTTTACCCTATCTACAAATCTTGGCTACATAAGGTTGTTCAAGGTTTTGAGCTGATGCCTTGTGATTTCCTTCGATAAATAACATGCAAGGATGTCTGGGCTGTATTTGCTCAGTACAATTCCAAACGCGATTCTGTTATAATGCTAGAGAAGAATGAACTGATAATTGTGTTTATGATTTGGTATTATTGCATATGCTATCGGTTCCTTTAAATTCGGTGAATGAGATCGCCAGGGAATACTTGGAACCTCGAAGTTAGCTTTGGTTGTTTCCTTCAGTTTTGTACACCTTTGGACGGAAGTCTCCGTATGTGTTTGTATCAGGCATTGGAGTTCTTCATTTGAGTTCGATAGGATGCGAGCTTTAGGCTTCTAGCCACATGGCCCACATGGCTATGGTTGAAGTTCGGCTGTCAGTTTCTGTCTAATCATATACACGATCGAAAGCGGAGTTGTGAGATTTTGCGTCTCGCGAGTCGCCGTCGTGTTCTTGCTGCTGGGCATTGGAGATGGAGCTTCTCGCGGGTGCCGGCAAATCCCAGTGCCATTGCGGCATTGCGAGTGCGTCTCTGGTGCTGCTAGGCTCGTGCAACACGCTCTTCCTCCAATCCTCCTGCCTCCTGCGCTGCAGCGCTTCCCGCCGGCAGTCCCGCTCTACGTCGTCCGCGATCCCACCCACCCGGGAGCCGGGTCTAGGTTGCGCTGCCGGAGCCCAGCTATGAAGCCAACCGTTGATGGAATCGTCAATTCCGTCTCATAAAATGCGTCTGCGGATATATGATTGTAAACAACCCGATTTATGCCTGACCCGAGGGGAGAAGCGAAGAGAAGAAAATGCGGCCTGTGAGGGACGAATGCGACAAGAAATGTAGCCGAATTGGAAGGCCAAAGATTGGGTTTTTGTGTTCCGGCCAGGACAATGCGGCGGATTCGACGTCCTCCTAATCTACGATTTCAAATCCGTCAAAGATTAGATCCTCATTTAAACGGCACGTCATAAATCTGTTGAGTAGACCAGGGACATCCCAAAGGATATCTACACATTGCAGAAGTTTCACATAAAAACGTCATATAGTGCATATATTGTTGGAATAGTTTGGGAAGACGCAGACCAAAGAAGACAAAATCGCATAAGCAAATCTGAATAAGCATTGTTCGTCAAATCATACTCATAAAGCTGAATTACTTTGTACACCAACACACAAAGTTGTCAATTTACAAGAATCAAGGATGTTATTATGTCTGAGAACGGTTATTGTTCAACATACAGGAAACTAGCTTAATTCACCCCCAGTTGTTCATGTCATGTTCAAAACTTCCATCATCAAGAATGGGTAATCACCAATATATCCTTTTGTTTTTTCTTAATACGCTATGTACCGATTTCAAGTATTTCATTCATACTGCTCTTGCCACGCAGGCATCGCCAATAGCTTTCACGGTTTGGCAAACCAGCTTCTCTGGGACAGGCAGAAATGAAGACCTGGATCACAGAAAAGCCAGTGACCAGGGGAGCTTTCCTGTCCTTGACATCTTCACCAGTGCTCTCTCAACACCAGCTATCTGATTGGCAGTGGCTGCCTGCTCCCTGACTTTCTTCTTATCAGCTTTCCTTTGTGCACGCTTTATCGCCTTTTGCATCTTCTCTCCCGCTTCCGCTCTCTTCTTCTCCAACTCCAGCTGTTTTCAATTGAGGTACAAAAGAGAGTGTGAAATTAGGAGAGCGACCCTATCCGTTTCAAACAGAACTACTGTTATCAAGCATACCTCAGTGTTTCTCATCTTCTGCCTGGCTTTTGCGACCTTGTTCCTCTGCCAATCATCAACATCGGCTTCTTTCCTTTTCAGCCTAATTAATTTATGTAAGATTAGTAGTGATCTGAGTAGTAAAAGAAAATCAAAGACCTGTGGGTTATTAAATTCAAATTTTCAGCAATGAGCGCATGATGACTACTCACAGGAGTTAATATTTTTGTATCCACACCAATAATGAATTGAGCTCGTTACTTCAAACACAATTTCAGGCTAAAGGGATATCGATGCTACATAATCATGTAACAGGTCATTTGAAAATAAGATCTGATCATAATAGCAATACAAAGTAGTTATACTATAATTCTTTCTCTGAGTAAGTTCAAAATTACTTGCTAACAAGTACCAAGTTTAGATGTTATAGAAGATGAGATAAGAAGGATTACTTTTCTATGAGCTTTGCAACCTGTGCATCCTTCCAGGCAACCAACTTGGCATGGACAAAATTGCCTTGGGGTTTCAACACAGAACTCGGGAGTCGTCTCTCCATCCTTGGCCCTGCACCTGGACAGTTCTCACCATCTGAATCGCCAAATGCACGGTCACTATGGTTGCTACCCTCAAAGGCACCATCAGACTCAAAATTCCAATCACGAGCTGCAACATACATGATTGTCTCAAAGTTCAGATTATGCTGAAGATCTGATTAACCCCATGAGATTCAGGCCAATACCTGAGGATATACGAGATGACACGGTCTCATTCTGCCAGTCCTTTTGATCGCCTCCCTCGTCCTCCCCTTCACTGACTTTGGGCAATCTCCATTCGTTGATAGAATCTATTGCACCCACACGTTGACGGAAATTATGTGAGGAGCGAACTCGGTGCATCAATCTAGCTGGTGTGGCCTTGTGGATGAATTTTGGAGGCACTTGATTAGCCCCGTCAACTGCAGATTTGAAATTGGTTTATACAACATGCCCTGCTAGTAAATGTGCATCTGATCTGTGAATGGAAGAGACAAGTGAAAAGTGCTACCTCTCCTATCCAGCCTGGGTGTCTGTATTCTGATGTTTCGCGGTGTAGCAGAAGGCTTCATGAAATCTGCTCTGGTTGGCAGCCTCCCTTGCTCTTCTTCCTGCCGTAATATATTTAGATTATTAATTTCTGCTTCAGTCTGAGTTGTGAAAGATCAAATGGATAGAGAAAATAGCAAACTTCAGATAAAACTGGGAGCTGCATGTAACAATTGGATGGAATCAGACCCTGAATAATCCAATTTCTATTTGATGACGCAGAAGCTAAGGAAATAAGTGCAACAATCAAGACGAATGAGCAAATATTACTCGAATTTTGGCCCTTTCAAGAATTGGCAAACAGAAATGCTATGCGGAAAAGCCCAAATCGTCAAAATTTCAAGCTTTGCTGCTTGTATAAGTTAATTAGCCTGGGAATTTCCAGACAATTCCACTGCTCCAGCATATAGGATTTATGAAAAAAACTGAGACAACGGTCGAAATTGACCCGTTTGTTCCTACAAGGCATGGATGATACTGGGAACCTCCATCCAAGAAAGAAGAAATCACCTCTACGCCAGAAAACAAATATCACAATTTATCGGCGTATTCCAATAGCATTCAAGAACCGCGAACTGATAAGTAAGCAATCAAGATCAAATGCAGGCCAAATCAAGAACCAAGAACCACGGAACCACCTCCATCTCGAGCAAGAACCTGTGCGGAGCAACGCAAAAGGGAACCAAGAAGGAAAGAACACGAAGACTGACCATCCGTGGCGTGACGAACGAGGAGGCGTCGTCGCCGCCGTGGGGCTCGCGGTCGTCCCCGCCGCCGCCCCCGCCGCCGTGGCTGCTCACGGGGCTGCAGATGGGGGACGGCGACGCGGGGCGGTGCTTGGTGAGCGACCCGGCGCTCCACGCGGCGCAGCTTCCGTAGGACGAGGCCGGGCGGCGGCCGTAGTGCCCGCCGCGCCCGCCCATGGCGGCCATCGCGAGCAGCATCTGCGTGCTCCGCCCCACGGAGGCCTCGACCTGGGGCTCCGGGTCCGGCTCCGCATCGGCGGCGTAGCACGGGGCGCCCCGCGAGGCCTCGGAGCGGGCAGGGGAGGAGCCCGGCGAGACGCGGGAGGCCGCAGTGGGCTCCCCGATGCAGGGGAGTGGGATCGGGAGCGGGGGCAGGTGGTCGGCGCGGCGCATGTTGGTGCTCCCGCAGGAGGAGACGCCGTCGGGGACGGGGACGGGGGCAGCGGCGGCGGCCGCCATCTTCTTGGCTTCTTGCTCTGCTCCTTTCGCCCTCCCCGCCTCTTCTTGGTTAATAGCAGAGCGCGCGCGTGCGTTGTGTTTGTGCCTTCGATCCCTTGAGGACGACAGATGGAGGAGGAGCGAGGAGGGGGTTCATGTCGGCGTGTCACAGCATGTGTGCGGGCTTTACATCATGTAATAGGCTTCCAGGTCTTGGGCCTTCTGGCTGTAAGGCTGTTGGGCCGCGGCATGCGATGCTCTAGGCTTGCTGACTGGTGGGCCCGCCTTTGCAGCAGTTGTGAAGCACCTTGACACCTTGTATTCTAGAGCAGAGCAGCTCAGGTTAGCAGATACAGAAATCCACAAAACGGAGGCAGATTAACAGAAGTGAGCTATGTATTCAAGTCAGACCGTTACACACGAATGTGCCGAAACAACTCGTTTGACAGCGAAATCACATGCTGTAAACATAAACTTCTGAAGGTTCTATCCAGTCAATCAATTACTAACAAAGTTTGCATATAATTCATGAAGGAATGCTTTTGGTCATACATAAATACTCTGGTCAGGCTCTTCAGAGCAAATCTCAGCTTGTCAATTACAACTCAGGTACAAACACAGTCGGGCGCCCAGTACCGAAAATGCGCTTCTAACTACCAGGTTCTGACTAGTTATGATGTGTCTTTGATCTGAACGAAGAACGGGTGCCAGACTTCGCATACTGGCCCCTTTGAGTATCAAGAAATGTGGCCGCCTTTGGTCTGAAGTCGACGAATTTAGCTTCTGAGCACGAAGTTCCTGACTACCAGCAATCCAACAACTAAGCAGCAACACCTGCTGAATAGTTGAGCACCTTCCCTTTGATCCGTTGGTGGGCCGGTAAGATCTGCTGCAAGAAAGGTCAATCCTTACGGGGCAGATTCAGGTGAAGCGCATCGCAGGGAATGGAGCACCAGGATGATCAGACTTCATACCCTTTTGAAAAATACCCTGCCCTTCTTCCCCATTCCGGTCCCTACGAGGCTCGCAGCAAGAAGTGACTTGTTGTCGGGCCGCCACTTCAGCTCTTTGAGATTGGAGAATAGTTCTGAAAGGGCAGGTGTTATTTCCTCATCCTTGATTTTATTGCAGGAGACAACTTCTAGGCTCTGCAGGTCACTCCATGAGGTGATCACTGATTCTAGACCTCGAGTTGTTAGTAGTGAGCACCTTTCTAATGACAGGAATTTTACTCTCCTGCACAAGATGAAAACATGACTATGGTTAGGCACAATCCTGTACCAGGTCTCATAAATAGTATGTTTATACACATATAACTAATCCTCTATGCTGCAAATATATTGGTACGCCCCATATCGCTCCAATTCTATTAGTACCATGTTTTTGCAGGTCATACTCAGGCATTTCCAAAGAGGGAAGATATAAATATCCAGATGAAAGCTAAGAATATTTAGTAATTACCCTACTGATTCCAGTAGAAGTACACCTGTGGCTACTAGCCATTCCTTTCCCTATCCACTGAGTTGTATCTAATACTACATAACAAGAAGGGGTGTTTTGATAAGTAAAGCAACAAGTGTAACGACACCGGAGATGGTACAATTTTTTTATGCAAACCCAGGACTGTGTTGTCTTGCAAGCCCCTACTATGAAAGTGGAAAAATGAGAAGGAAAGCCAAGTACCTTACATGGAGTACTGAAATGCATCGAAAATGAGAGACCACAAAACGAAAATTGAGACAGAGCTCAAGAAGAATCGAGATCAAAGGCATAGAGTAAAGCACACATGTAAATATGGGTCCCTAACTACACATGCAAGTCTACTTACAAATGGTACATGTTTACACCCAGAGCCCATTAGGAAGAACAGAGATCAGGAGTTGTCTAGACATGGTCACATTTGTGCACAAATAGCATAGTAAACTAATAACTTCATATGGGACAGAAAAAACTATCAAAGTTAGTAGCTTACACAGCTAGATTAGTAGACGAAATACTGGAACACGGTCGATTCTTGACCTTTTAGAACACTAACAACCTAGGAAGCCTAAGAAGATTGTTCAGCCGTATATCAAATAAGTAAAGCATATACTTATTCAGTATCGACATGACAAATTCTTGATTGCTCTGAATAGTTGTGTTATAACGTTTGCTTTATGATTTTTGGTGGAAGCTGAAAATGACTCGTTTGCTATCTTAATCAAACCCACTTATTCAGGTTTCTCTTATCGACGTCATGTTTTACATTTTGTTATTGTTTAGTCAAACTCTCAGTGACGTACGGATAATCCAAAGGCTATTATATATCAAAGCTACACAAAACATGAGGCTATGGATATCATTGGCCTAAATAAACTGCCATGGAGGAGGAACAATAGTTATGAGGTGCGGGCATGCGGCAGTATGGCTTGGTACACACAACTAAATGCATTTTCGAAATTAATGGCGCATGTCTGCATTCTGCAATTGAGATGTACATTTTTCTTCCCCAGTTTGACAAAAAGCACACTATCAAATTGTACTTGAGCACCAAACGCCTAGCTGCAGTACTTGTGCCAGGGTCACACAGAGGTACATCAACATCGGTAAACATATAAAATCTGCTAATGAAGGATATCATAGTGCAGATGTTAGAAGGTTTGCAAATAACCATGATGTGCACTCCAAAGTGGCAAGGCAATTCTTTATTTTTCAATCACCAGAGAACTAGTGGGGACTCCAAACACAGAGGGGTCCATGAGTTCCCAGCAATCAAAATTAGCCTTACATCTGACGCCTACCAATAGAGCACCTAAACGTTATGTAACATAGCATCATTTGTTGCCAGCATGTCACAATCACAGAATAAACATAAATCAGGATGAATGAAACAGTCAAAAGCACAAAACTGTCTCCATTATGCAATCATTAACTACATCAAGAAACCAGTAATAACACACTTAAGTAATTAGATTGGAGGTTCTAGTACCTGCATAGGCCAACCAAGGCAAACATATCGTCTTCCAGGCCCCAGCAATTCTGGACCTGTATCTCACGGGCACCCTCACAGACCAAAAAGAGGGCATGGAGAGCGCGGCGGTCATTCAGCAGGCACCGGTGCAGCTGCAGGCTCTCGAGCGTGAGGCAAGCCCCAAGATGTTCTGCCGGCCCAGGATCATCGTCAATCCGGCTGCATCCCTGCAGGCGCAGGGTCTTGAGGTTCCCACAGAAAGCGAGCGCAGCAAGCCACCCCCCGTCCATCCTGTGGTCGGCGATGGTGAGCTCCTCAAGCATCGCGCAGCAGCGCCCCACAGCCGCGATGCCGTCGTAGCTCCCCTCGCAACCCACAAGCTCCAGCTTCACCAACCGCTTGCAGCCATGCGCGAGGATGGTGAGGCCGATGTCGGTGACGCCACCGCCCTCACCGGTGCCGTAGAGGGCAGGGGCCGCGGCGACTATGCGGAGGATCTGGAGGTGCGCGAAGGCGGAGACCGGGCGGAGGGCGAGGTCGGTGCAGCGGTGGAGCTCGAGCTCCTGCAGCGTAGGGCATCCGCCGGCGATGGCCATGAGCCCGCCGGACTCGGCGGCGGCGGTGGCGGAGAGGCGGCGGAGGTTGGGGAAGCTGGCGGCGACGGCGGCGAGGCCCCGGTCGAGCGCGTTGTCGTCGAGGAACCGGCAGGCGCCGAGCGGCGGGTCGGCGCTGGTGTCTAGGGTTAGCGAGACCGCGGCGCAGGTGAGGAGAGGGGCGGCGGAGGCGGCGTGGTGCGCCGCGGCGGTGGGCGCGGCGATGGAGGCCGGGAAGAGGTCGAGGTCGGCCAGGTCCGGGAAGCGGTAGGGCAGGCGGTGCGCGACGAAGGCCCAGTCCCGCACGGCAAGACGGCGGCGCAGGCGGCCCGCGACGCGCGTCCACCGCCTGCAGACCAGCGAGGCGGCCCCCGTGAGGTGGGGCTCCGGGAGGCAGGCGAGCACGCGGAGGAGCAGCGCGTCCGGGAGCGCTAGGGTTTGGTCGGGCTCGTGCGGCGGCGCGGCCGCCATGGCCGCGGCGGCTGGGCGCGCGCGGAGGCCGGGCGTGCTGTCCCCCGCGAGCCACAGGTCGGGCCAGCCCTTGAGCAGCTGGCGCTTGCCGAGGCCGAGGTCGCCGAGGCAGTCCCCGCCCGCCTCAGGCATCTACCGCGCCCGGCTCGGCTCCAGCGGGTGGCGCTGGCGCGGCGCCGCGCAGCCGCATGGGGCGTGCAGCGCGGCGCGCGGCGCGGGCCGGGGGCGGCGGCCTCTGATTCGGGGACGGACGGGGCGATTCCGGCGGTGCGCGGCGGGCGTTGGGGATCTGAGGATTCGAACGAATGCGAGCCGCCGGGGGGGCTTGTTGGGGGGTTTTGGGATTTGGAAATTGGAAATTGACGTTGCCTTTGCCGCTTGACGACCTCAGGCGCGGGGGCGCGGAGCGGGATAAGAGAAGACCGCGATGTGGCGACCGGCGAGTTCAAGGTTCGCCGCTTCAGAGGGTGGCGTTGGTTTGGCGGTGAGGAGCGTGTGGTGGTGGCCCGGTGGGGGCAAGCAAACGTTTTGAAATCCTTTCCTTGTCTCGGCGTGCAATGTGGCCTTTCGTTTGTTCCGTTGCTTGGCACTTGGGGCCGGGGGCGCTCGTGCTGTGCAGCGGATTATTTCTCGAGAAATGCTTCGTTTTTGGCTGCAAGAAATGGACTGCCTCCTTGTTTCTTACGTTCACGAGCTGTCTAGAAGTCTAGAACACCTTGCCTTCGTTTGTTGAGAGACAGAGAGACGGTGAGATTAGTTGCGTTTTATTGCAAGCAGTCAGTACTACTTGTTCCGGTACGATGAGGTATCGCCGACGCCGAGCCTATTGGGTGTGCTTGAGCATTAGGTTGAGCTCTGCTTAAATGCAGAACGGGATCTTTACTTCACCTTTCCTTGAACTGTACGCGTTAATGTACTTTATTAGTGGTTATTCAACTCATGTTTCTCCTTTTTCAGATCAATGAACTGGTCTCTCCTTTTGGCGAATCAATTGGCTCAGCTCCTCTGCTGCAGTCTGTGGCACTTGGGCCCACTTTGTGCAGTTTCAGCTGCAGCCGCCCGGCCCAGCTCAGGTCCGTGACTTTTTCGAAGAACGGACCAGCCCAGCCCAGGTCAGCTGAGCCATCGAACTTTTGCCGCTTCTCCCTAACCCAGTTTAATCAGCCCACAAAACGTAGGCTGGGCCTTTCGGCTCACCGCTGCAATCAGTTCTGCTTCTGCCATGAAGTTTTGGCCCACGTTGCGGGTAGTTCTTTCCGCCGGCGAGGCGGGATGGCGGGGCCGGGATCACGCAGATCAGGGAGGAATCGTGGGGAGAGACCGAGAGAGGAACTTGACAACGGAAACTGCGGTCTTCTTCAGCAAGAGTTTGGCCACCTGCGTTTACATGTTGTCCTTCGCTGCCTGCATGCATCGTCCAGGGCTCAAGGCGATCGGAGTGGAGTGCGGACACACGCCGGCGGGTCCTCCCAGTCTCCCACCGCGTTATTAGCACTTTGCTACGCCGGCTGGGGTCTGTCTTGGGTAACAAAGCTGGGTGCGCTCGGTTACTGGAGGCCTGCCACTGGCATCCATACCCTCCCCAAATCCACACCCACTTTAAATGGAAGGATATAGATAGAAAATAATACACCCATTAAAAATGGAAGGGTACAAATTAATCAATTGCATATGTATATATACAGTACAAAGCTAATTATTTATTGATATGGTTAGGATTGAGGAGGGTAAGGGATGGATAATAATTATATGGATTTAGGTGCGAATAAGAGTGGGTTTGTCCATACCCTTCCAGTGGTAGGAATAGTTACTGGCATGATCAGGGAGGCACTCAGTTGGGACTGTGTCCATCCGAAATTTTGGTCGAGGTCTTGATGAGATTATCTTGGACTCGGTTAAGTCGAAGATCGTCGCCGTGGAAGACGTATCTAGATTGTACTAATTATTCTGCACAAATAACAGAGTATAGGCTGATCTTATCCGCATGCTACCAGACGAGCATAGATCACCTAGATAGGTTATTTGTGGTGGAATATAACCATGTTCGTATCATCCAATCAACACATGTGCTTTTTGTGTTCTGATGAATTTATATTAAGAACTAATGATATTTTTTAGTGATAAACGAAGTGTCAATCGACAGCGACAAACACAATGTGCGTGTGTGCATTTATATACGCAAGTATCCATACATGTATGTATGTAAGTGTTTTGCGTCTAAACTGTATATTAAATTTTTTTAAAAAGAAATGTGCTTGGTGTGCAATTGTGCATGTCACGCTCCAGCAGATGAGTAACGAGTCAGTAATAAATTCAGGTAGAATTGGTTTTTGTCTTCACCACAAGTTATACAAATATAAAAATCCATCAAGATTTGTTATGATATAACATTTTGTGTCATTTATCGTAGTTATTAATGTCTAGAACAAAATATTGGATGTGCTAGATTTGTGAAAGATGTTTTCATAACAAACAATTCTTTCTATTTTAAAATAACGCGGTGGGAGGATCCGCCGGCCTGCCTCCATACTCAACTCCAATCGATCGACCTGACGATGCAGGCAGGCAACGAAGGACAATCATGTACAAAATTGAAGATTTAACCATTGTCATTAATCTTAACCCAATAATTTGCCTAACAAGATGAAAATTTTGTGCACGCCGCCAGATCCTCCCTCTATTTTTTTTATAAGGCATGCATAAATTTAAATATTTGACCATTGTCATTAATCTTCTCCAATAATTTGCCTAACAAGATGAAATTTTGTTAAACAAAAGTGATAGTATTAAATTTCTTATTTGAAACTAATATCCTATTTTTATTATTTTATTGCTACAAACACTATAATATAATATAGGTCAAAGTCTAATTTGAAGATTGTACCGAGTCAAATCGTCTATATTTCAAAATGAATGGAGTATATCTCTATAGATATTTTCAGTAAAAAGAATATTTTGTAGATATTGCTACTCATCAAAGTATTTATTGGAAGAACCCATGTTGTTTTAATGTAACAGATATTATGTTTTTTATGTGTTCAGAGGAATTTGACCGAATAAATCTCCCGTGTACCTGCTGCCACGTATAGTACCTAGTGATCTGCAGGCTACAAATAGACGGCTCGAGCACACTTGGTAGCACACACCACTGCGCTGAACCACTCCCCTCGTCCTCGTACCTGAGTATTGTCCTTCGGCAAGGTCGTCATGGCTTCCAAGATCCAGGTCCGGTTTCGTTTCACACCCTTTGTGGCTCTCGCCTGCCTTCTCCGTCCCGGGGCGCCCATTGAGCTCTCCGACTGGTCCAACGACGGTGGCGCGACGTGGTACGGCGCACCCCACGGAGCTGGGAGCGACGGTGTCGAACTGTCTATGCACGGAGACACACATGAAACTGTATGTACGCGCGTAGCGAGTTCTCCGATCCATAGCAAAATCGAACCGCACTCATACGTTTTCTGCTCCAACCGCATGCATAGTTGCATACACAAAGAATTCTTAGTAATGCCTGCCCGCGTACGTGAATGTCACATTTTTTTTTGTGTGTAGGTGGCGCGTGCGGGTACCAGAACGCCGTGGAACAGCCACCGTTCTCCTCCATGGTCACCGCCGGCGGCCTGTCCATCTTCCAGAACGGCAAGGGCTGCGGCTCCTGCTTTCAGGTACTGTTCGTGCAAACCATGACACGGCCGTATCTTCAAAGTCACTCGTATTACTGCACTCACTTAATGCATGACGCCGCCGCCGTTGGGGTTAACAATAAATTCCTCTACCTCCAGGTGAAATGCACCGAGCACGCGTCGTGCTCCGGCAGCCCGGTGACCGTGGTCCTCACGGACGAGTGCCCCGACGGCGCGTGCCAGCAGGAGCCCGTGCACTTCGACCTGAGCGGCACGGCGTTCGGCGCCATGGCGAAGCCCGGCCAGGATGACCTGCTCCTCAACGCCGGCCGCCTCAGGGTCCAGTACACTCGGTAAGCTATCGACCGCACGTACCGCGTGCGTGCACTGCACGGGTACTAGTCAGACAAGTAGCGTGGTGAATGATCCAAACGGGCGACTAGAGGGGTGCCGATTCAAATTTCTTCAATGAACTTGACGAAAATCCCAAACCAATCAACAAATCTCTCTTCTAATATCAAATCCCGTTAGCTATGCAAGAGCTAATGGACCTAGGAATGGTGCTAGGAACCGAATTAGAGACTAGCGGAAGCAGAAAAGAACGCAAACAAGTGTCGGAACACAAAAGTACGGAAACTCCGCAAAACTCTTCGGAAAATTCCGCAACTTCCGGAGAATCCGCACAAACCTTCGGAGAATCCGCACCTACGGAATTTCCAAGAAATTCTTCAGAATATTCCGCACCTACGGAATTATCCAGAACGTTCTTCGAAAAATTCCGCACCTACGGAAATTTCTGGAATATTCTTCGGAATATTTCGCAGCTCCAGAAAAACAGCCTTCGTGAGGAAGTTGGAAAAATCCGAAACTCGATCAAACGACCTCCAAAAATCACGAAATTTGGACCTAGGACTCACAACAACATACCAAAGCTATTCCCAAAGAATCACTTCAAAAAGCTTAAATATTCATCACTAATTTTGGAGAACATTGAAATCCTACCAAGAACTCGAGACTTTGGGAAAACTACAAATTCAAGCTGAATCTGTGGGGGATTTAAGGGGGATGACATCATAGATGCTCGTAATGATCCTAGCAATAATTTCCCCCAACAAACCTCGTGCGATTTGGGCTCAAACTTGAAGAACCAAAAATCCGCGAAAATAGCTTTGAAAAGACCGAAAAAAATAGGAGAAACAAAAGATTTAGTCACAGATTTGAACCACAAACTCAAGTAAATCATGAGGACAATATCTTTACAAGATAAGAACTAGCCTCCTTCTTTCATCCACCCACTAAGATGAAGAAATTAAGAGAAAAGAGTAATCACCCTCTCATCTCCCTCTCTCCTCTCTCCCTCTAAGCACTTGGTTAACCTCTAAACAAATGAATTAGGGTTTCTTGCAAGGGTGCTGAAACAACCAGCCATCCATCCATACATCCATCCATATATATAGTTCATGACATATGACTAAACTACCCCTACAGCTACAACTAAGATAACCATCCACGTAGGGGCATTTTGGTCTAGTTTTTTTAGACGCATCGGACGGACACGCCACCTTTGCGACTCTGCTTTGCCTCGACGCAAGCTTCGCGATGATGCCACGTGCCTTCCTTATCGAAGCTCCGACCACACCTGGCTCGCCCCCGATTCTGAGGCCCAAACCAGGAAACCTGTCTGCGCGGTGGTTTTGAGGCTCAAACCATCCAAACCGTCCATCTCCGCTTGGCCGCCTCGCGACATCCTCGATGTCGACGCGTGTCCGGCCTCCGTCAAGCCTCCCGCTCGACTCGACCAATAACGTCTCCATCCCGTCATGTTCTCTCACCCTTCCGTGCACCGTGTGGACCGCCCATGACTCCGTTCGGACTCCTCGAGTCCATCGGTCCAATCCTACTCGCGTTTATCCTTCACCGCCCTTGGTCCATCGGCATGAACCTTTCGCCTTACCTTCACCGCGTGCCATCGGCCGTTATGTCGCATCCTACACCTGCACATCACAAGCCAAGAGTAACATCAAACTACACAACGTTATCAATCACTCATCATCCAAGGGTGACCACCATTGATCCTCAACATGTAGTCGCGCTTTCCGTGCATTACGCGTGATGCATACATGTTACTGCAGGGTGCACGTAGAGACAACATTTTTGGGGTAGCCTCCCCTTTGTGATATACTAAATCTCGTGCTTGTCTTTTGTGCATGCAGGGTGCCATGCAACTGGCACGGGATGGACGTCGCGTTCAAGGTGGACGCCGGCTCGAACCCATACTACTTGGCGGTGCTGATCGAGTGCGAGTCCGGGGACGGCGACCTGCGGTCCGTGGAGGTCATACAGAGCGGCGGCGCGTGGGCGCCGATGCAGCAGTCGTGGGGCGCGGTGTGGAAGTACAACTCGGGCCCCGCCCTCCAGGCACCCATCTCCCTCCGCCTCATCTCCGGCTCCGGCAGGGTGCTCATCGCTGACAAGGTCATCCCGCCCGGGTGGACCCCCGGCCGCACGTACCGCTCGATCGTCAACTTCAACTTCTCATGAAAAATGCTCGGAGATACATGTTGATGCGCCGCCCGCCCGCCCGCCTGTATCAAAAGCGTGGTGTTAGTTTGGTTTATGTGTTTCGAGCTGTGCCCGTGCGATGCGTAATCGCCGTTAGGGTAGCGTGCTGTTACATGTGCAAATCCGCCGTTATGTGTTCCAGAGGAATGGTGTATCCGTCTCAAGGGCTATGAATAAAAGCATATTTGGAACATTCAAAATTTATCCCAAAATAATTAATTATACTCAATGTGGTATGTGTGCATGTGCATGTGGGCATGCAACAACCAATTAGTGCTAAATATGGCTAATAAATACTTCTAGGAGTAGGGCAATCGAGCTTATTTTATCTTCTTATTAATCTATCTTAAAATTCTTAGGATGACTTATTTTTTGGAATGGAGGGAGTATAACTAATAAGAGATATAGGCCTTTTAAGACATCGATAAGATCTCTAATACAGAAGTTTGACCGGTAATATCTAAAAAAATACTCCTTTCGCTCTAAAATTTAAGTTATTCAAGTACTCAGAATTTCTTCTCCAAGTATAAGGTATTGTAATCCTATTTGGACACGGGCTATTTATTAATTCTCCACCAGACTTTTCTCTTTCACTAATTTAATGGCATGCAAACACACTTTTTTTCATGTAACCATCGTTTTTTTCCCTTTGGGCTGCATGCACCGTAGGTATTTTTTAAGCGCTTATCAGCAGCAGTGCCGACCGTGAGAGAATGGCCATGACAGATGATGACACCCAACATTTCTGTTCATCAGCCCACGTAAAAGTAGCCGAGGCTTTTCCTCAGTTCAGGAGTCAGCACAAAACAGAGGCCCATGTTTCTTTGTGACATGGCCCCATAGAAAGGCAAATATGTTGCCGGCGCGACAGCTCATTTCGCAGAGCATTACGCTGTGACACGCCTGCTGCCTCAACTAACCGAGTGGTACAAAATTACAGGAGCCACGAGAACGACGCCATTGACCTCGCTACCACTTGTTTGGATACTCCTGCTAAATTTTAGCAGCTAAAGTTTAGCAAAGTTTAGCAACAAATTTGCCAAATACCCTTGCTAAATTTTGCTAAACTATAGTTGCTAAACTTTAACCATTTAGCAACTTTTTGATTGCTAACTTTACTAAACTTGGGGTTGGACACCCTTTGCCCCTCATTATTGCTTGTCTGGACCCTCTCTTCCCTCCCTCCTCGCATTAAATAAGGGTTGACAGGTCTTTCTACACCTCATTAAATGTTGTTTAGCCCATGAATCCAAATAGCCATGATCAAAGCTTAGCAACTCAAGTTTAGCTACTAAAGTTTAGCAAACGGATCCAAACAGGCCCTTAAATTTCAGAAGCTGATTTTATCCAAACGGATCCTTAAATTTCAGAAGCTGATTTTATGGTTTTTTTGTTGGATAGATGACTTTTATGCAGTCACTACTATTTATTGCTCAACTTGGGAGCATCAAGTAATTACATGGAAGGAAGATGAGCAAAATGGTAAATTCAATGCGCAGAATCTGGTGAAGTAACCTGTGAGTGGCTTCTAGGATTCTCAAAATCTAGAATTCTAGCTCTCAGAATCTAACTCAAAAGCTGCCCCGTTTGGAGGCTTCTCAAATTGCAGCTTCTAGATCCTGAGAATCACCCCAAATCCAAACGGGGCTACGGGGCCTATAGCCTCCTAGGGTCGTCTCTCCAACCGAAATAACGGAAACTGCCGTCCTGTCCTCTTGACGAAGTGCTCTGGCTGCCTGCACCCGGGTCTGTGTTGCTCGTTCGTCGTCGGCTACCAGCTTGATCGGAAGTACGCCAGGCTGATCGGTGATCGATCGTCCCACCGATTTAGCACTCACGAAATGTGACTCCAGTCCATTGGCTTCGACCCGGCTGAATCGACCGAAAACCGCCATATATGGCGCAGTATATCCAGAGAACGAATGAATCGTGGCGTAAACGAGTGATTTCGTAGCGCACAATTAACGGGCCGCGCATGCCACCACACTCCAACAGAGGAGTAATGAGCCACCGCGGACCATGGTAGAATCACCAAAGGGGATTGCGTTTCCGATTTCCCCACCTTGAATTTCAGATGGATTTGAGTATTTGACACTGCAAATCTGCGTGCAATACTCCACCGCAACCCGACGATCACTGAAGTAATTTAATCACAGGGGCGCGCGATCAATCTCTGCCGTGAACCTGCCACCTACCGATCGCGGGGCTATAAATAGACGCCACGGGCACACTCGGGAGCACACACCGCTGCACCAGACGCAGGCAGCACACACTCCACTGCGCTGCACGCCACCACTCCGCTTGTCCTGGGGCCATGGCGTCCAAGGTCCGGTTCTTCTTCATGGCCTTCGCGGCCCTCGCCTGCCTCCTCCGTCCCGGCGCGCCCGTCGAGCTCCACCGCAAGCTCTCTGGCTGGTCCGACGGCGCCTGCGCGACGTGGTACGGCTCACCCAACGGCGCCGGGAGCGACGGTACGTCGTGTGTTCCGAGCATGGACGCGCATGAAAACCTGATATTGTTTTTTGCGTACACGAATAATTCCTGATAATATAATGCCTGCCCTTCGTGCATGTCGACTTGCGTGTAGGCGGCGCGTGCGGGTACCAGAACGCCGTCGACCTGCCGCCGTTCTCGTCCATGATCGCCGCCGGCAGCCCGTCCATCTTCCAGAGCGGCAAGGGCTGCGGCTCCTGCTACCAGGTTCGTTCGTTCGTCCACACACCGTCGTCGTAGAATTATTGTACTCACTTAATAATGACACCGCCGCCGTTGGGGCAATAATTTCCGCAGGTGAGATGCACCGGCCACGCGGCGTGCTCCGGCACCCCGGTGACCGTGGTCCTCACGGACGAGTGCCCCGACGGCGTGTGCCTGGAGGAGCCCGTGCACTTCGACCTGAGCGGCACGGCGTTCGGCGCCATGGCGAAGCCCGGCCAGGCCGACCAGCTCCGCAGCGCCGGCCGCCTCAAGATCCAGTACACTCGGTAAGCTAGCCGCATGTATACGGTATACCGCGTGCAGGGGCATGCCCTGAAACACTAGCCAGTCTCTACTTGTGCTTGTGTCACACACATGCGTGCATGTAGCAATCGCTTTCGGTGCCTTCTGTTGGATTGTTACCTTGTGGCCTTCACGCACGTAGTACAAACGCAGCGTGACCGTGACGCATGCGTGCTGCGCGCACGTACAAACGTTCTTGTGTAGCCTCCCCTTAGCGTCTCTTGTCCTTTTGTGCCGTCTATGACCGCGCGCTGCGTCTGCATTGCAGGGTGCCGTGCAACTGGAAGGGGATGGAGATCACGTTCGGAGTGGACACCGGCTCGAACCCGAACTACCTGGCGGTGCTGATCGAGTACGAGTCCGGGGACGGTGACCTGCGGTCCGTGGAGCTCATGCAGGCCGGCGGCGGCCGCGCGGCGTGGGCGCCGATGCAGCAGTCGTGGGGCGCGGTGTGGCGCTACAACTCGGGCTCCGCCCTGCAGGCGCCCTTCTCCATCCGCATCACCTCCGGCTCCGGCAGGGCGGTCGTCGCCAACAACGTGATCCCCGCCGGTTGGACCCCCGGCGGCACGTACCGCTCGGTCGTGAACTTCAACTACTGACAAGTACAATAACTGGGTAGATGCGCGCGCCCGCCGGCCGGCGTGTTACTGTGACGGCGGCGTGGCGCTATTAGCTTGGTTTATGATTCAGGCTGTGCGTGCGTGCAGTGGGCGTAGAATTAACGCCTGTGCAGTGTTGCGTGGGTGACATGGTGCAACTCCGTGCGGTCGTGTTATCGTGCATCGCCGGAATGGTGTGTCCGTGTCAAGTTGGGTATGAATAAAGTTGGAAGTGAAGTTTGGTAGCAGCTTGTGATTTCGCTTTTCTGGCGGCGTCCTCGTGCGTCTCTCAGGCGAAGAAGAGTCCGCGGGAGTCGGAGCTCATTCCGTTGTCCGAGCCCGTTGGATGCCAAGCGCCGCCCACGCCATCCTTAACAGAAGCGGCGGAAAGAACAGTGTTCGCGTCACGCTTGTGCATTCGGCGTGTCGCGACGAGCCGTCCCAGGGGCGCGTGAACAAGGCAGGAACGGAACGTGGCGCCGCGGCGGCTGCGGACTCCCATGCTGAGCTCCACGTGCGTGTCCCAAGGCGGGCCGGTCGCTTCTGCATGCGCCATGGCCGAAGCCCACCTGCTGCCACGCCGCGTCGCCACGGCCATCCATGCGTGCGCCGGGGCGGCACGACGAGAACACTGAACACGGCTTACCGCTAGGCCAAATCATCCGCCATCTCACTTGGAGAGCTGGTGCGCGCGGACGCTCGCCTCGCTAGTCGCTACCGGTTCCTCTAGGGTCACGTGTTTCGGTGTTTGGTACGCCTTGGGCGTTGGCACTTGGCAGGTTGCCAGACTTGCGCCATGATTGAAGACGAGGATCTCTGCCTGTCTCTACTGCTGCTGCGCGCACGCAACAACACAGCCAACCGCCAACTACCACCGGCGCGTTGGAGATGGGCCTGGAAGGCAGCGGGCCGATTGTTCTTAGCCCATACATACATTTTTATTTAGCACATGACCGGGCTTGGAGTACCAGCCCACTAATATATATATATATATATATATATATATATATATATATATATATATATATATATATATATATATATATATATGGTATCCTAGGTACGTAATAAGCTATTCCGTACCCGAGCCCATCCATCGAACCTGCGTCGAACCGCATTCTCGGTTTTTTTCTTCCAGGTTTTCTTTTTCTCCCAGTTGTTTGACCCTGGAACCCATAGATCGTGGACGCGCTTCCGTCTGTTCAATTCCGTCTTCCCTCTTCCTCTGTTCCGTTGTCGTTGCCGCTCGCTCGCTGATCCCATCTCCGCATGTCGCAATTGCCCGCTGGAGCTAGGTCGCCGCCCGCCGGAGTTGCTCCCTTTTTGTCGCGTCTGTAGCCGATGACGCATCACCAGAGTGAAGGCGGGAAGATTCAGAGGCGTCTTTAAGCAGTGTTGTGGCGTGTGTGTGGTCGGGCGCCGATAGTGGGCTCAGTTGGTTAGTGTAGTTGAGTTAAACTCTGTAACAAATACTGTTGCCCATCTGTCAAACGGGACATCAGCTTCTTCATTATCAGGAATACAAACGTGAGTCGCAGGGAACCTTCTTCCTCGGCAAACCTATCTCCCCTCTCGATTCCATTTGATATGCTCACGTCGCCGGTGACCGCCGGCGGCCAAGGGACACGACAGCTGGTATCAGAGATCATCGATCCTTGGCGGCGCTTGCGGTACCACGGCACTCCGTTGATTGATCGGGAAACATCGCTGTCTTGTTGAGATCCCAGGGTTTTCCGCGCAGGACCGGCAACTCGGGTTGATTTCTCGTCAGTCCACGCCATCTTGAGTCGATTTGCGGGTGGTAACACGGCGCCCCCGAAACCATCAGTGCAGACTCAATTTTTGCTGGACGCGATGGAATCAGCAGAGCAAAAGGATGCAACGCGTTGGTGGCAGATGACCGACAACATTGATCTTCTCTTCACGCGTGTGAGTGAAATTAGTCGCGTGCAGGAGAAGATGCATGTCAATCAAGAGTTGGGTGTCAAGGCAATGGAGCAAGAGCTCAAGGACCAAGCTATTCTATCAAAGCAGATCGAAGCAACGAGTAAGGCAGTGGCCAAGCTTACTTTGGATCGTGCGGGGGAGGAAGAATTTGATGCTGGCTCTGTTAACTCGCTAGGATCTGGACCACCATTTCAATTTCGCCAACAGCGACCTCCTCCACAACCCCCTGGAGGTGTGCCCACCAACCGTTCGGCATATGCCCCCCCCCCCCCGTCTACCAGGAGATGAGCACACAGGATATAGGAATGCAGTGCCAAAGTTGTCCTTTCCAGAGTTTTCTGGACGTGATCCCAAGGTGTGGAGGCATCGTTGCGAAGATTTCTTCAAGTTTTACAATGTTCCTGAACATTTATGGATTACCACAGCTACAATGCACATGGAGGAGAGTGCTAGTCGATGGGTTGAAGTGCAGAGACTGAAAGGGGAATTGAACACATGGGACAGGTTTATGGCTGCAGTGGAGAATAAGTTTGGCACTTATGATTATGTCCATGCTCTTTCTAAACTACTGGAGCTTAAACAAGTTGGCAGCGTGGATGAGTATGTGTCTCAGTATGAATCCTTACAATTCCGTATTGAAATGCACAATACTAGGTATGATAATATGTTTTTCATAACCTAATTTACCAGGGGGCTTAAACCTGACATAGTTGCTGTGGTACAATCTCAAATACCACAAACTATGGAAACAACTATTCAAATTGCAAAAGTTCAGGAACAGTTGCAAGAAAGGAGCAGGTTCAGACAACAAAAGTTCACCTCTAGTCCTAAGAATTTTCTGAATGTAATGAGCAAAAACCAGTACCTCCTGTTCCTTCACAGTTGAGTAAAGAAAGAGAAAAGAGGGATTTCTGTGAAGCCAATAACTTATGCTTTTACTGTTCTGAGCCATTTGACTCTACACATCTGGCAAAGTGCACAAAAAGACCTAAGCCTCACCTGAATGCCTTAGTGGTGAATGATCTGGATGTTCCCTTGACAAAGGAGATTCTACACCAGCTTGATACGGAAGATGCATTAACTGCAGAGTTTTGTCACCTTTCTCTGAATGCCATAGCAAGAACAGATACATGAGAGGCCATGAAGCTCAGAGCAATGGTTTAAAACAAAGTAATGCTCATATTGATGGATAGTGTTAGCTCTCCCAGTTTTGTTAGCTCCTCTTTTCTGCAGAAATGTGGCATTCAGGCTACTACTATGGTACCTCAGCAAGTCAAGGTAGCCAATGGAGATATTCAGTTTACTAATACACAAGTAAATCAGATGAAATGGTGGATTCATGGACATACCTTTCATACTGATATGAAGGTTTTGGAATTGGGGGCATTTGATGCAATTCTGGGGTATGACCAGTTGAAACCTCATAGTCCCATAATTTGTCATTGGGAAGCGAAGATACTTACTTTTGAGGAGTCAGAAAGAAATATATTTCTTCAAGGTATGGTTGCAGCTCAATCTTCTTTACAAGAGATTTCTCCACACAAGTTGGATAAATGGCTGGCTGGAAATGATATTGGGGCTTTTGCCATCCTTGAGGTAACTGACAATTCTGCAACTCCTTCTCCACCTATAGAAGTTCAGCAACTACTAGAGGAATGTAGTAATGTGTTTGAAGATCCTAAAACCCTGCCTCCATCAAGATTTCATGACCATCATATTCCATTGTTACCAAACTCTATACCTGTCAATTCCAAGCCATATAGATAGTCCCGTTTACATAAAGATGAAATAGAAAAGCAGGTGAAAGCATTATTGGAAGCAGGATTAATTATACCCAATACTAGTCCTTTTGCATCCCCAGTTTTATTGGTTCAAAAGAAAGATGGAACCTAGAGATTTTGGTGGATTATAGGAAGCTCAACTCCATTACAATTAAAAATAGATATCCCATGCCCATTATTGATGAGATCTGGGATAAGTTAGCTGGTACCAAATACTTTACCAAACTTGATATGAGATCTGGATATCACCAAGTGAGAATGCAACCAGTTGATGAGCATAAAACACCATTTAAAACTCACCATGGTCACTATCAATTCAGAGTTATGCCATTTGAATTGACTAATGCTCCAGCTACATTTCAGTGTATCATGAATGAGAACCTAGAGCCCTTCTTAAGAAAATTTGTGTTGGTCTTTCTTGATGACATTTTGGTTTATAGTCCTACTTTGGAACTACATTTGGTACATCTCAGGCAAGTGTTGGCAAAATTGAGGGACCATAAACTATACATGAAGCTCAGCAAGTCTTCTTTTGCACAATCCTCAATGGAGTATTTGGGTCACATTATATCCCATCAAGGAGTGGCAACTGATCCTAGCAAAGCAGCTGCTATGAACAATTGGCCCGTACCTACAACTGTTACTGAGTTAAGAGGATATTTGGGGCTCACAAACTATTATAGAAAGTTTATTAAGCACTATGGCATTATTGCTCGACCTTTAACCAACTTGTTCAAGAAAAAGAAGTTTGCATGGTCTGACACAGCACAACAAGCATTTACACAACTCAAGTCTGCCATGGTGAGTGCTCCTGTGCTGGGAATTCCTGATTTTCACAAGCAGTTTATTAGTGAGACAGATGCCTGTGATGTGGGAGTTGGAGCTGTGCTGATGCAGGGAGATCAACCCATAGCTTATCTTAGTAAGGCATTGAACCATCTCATCAGAAGCTCTCTATATATGAAAAGGAGTTTTTGGCACTAATTATGGCAGTGGAGAGGTGGAGATCTTATTTGCAGCGCCAAGTTTTCTTAATTAAGACTGATCATAAGAGTTTATCCTACCTTTCTGAGCGGAACCTTCACTCAGAGATGCAAAGGAAGGCCATGACTCGGCTGATAGGGCTCCAGTTTAAGATAATATACAAATAAGGCAAGGAGAACATTGTTGTGGATGCACTTTCGAGAGTAAGTCACCTTATGTCCATTCATGCAATTTCAGAGGTTAAACCTTTGTGGGTTCAGGAAGTGTTAAATAGTTACATTACTGATCCCTTGGCTCAAAACTTGCTCACAAAACTAGCAGTTCAGTCACCTGATGAACATGGAATTTCTCTGCATCAAGGCCTCATTAAGCACAAGGGTAAGGTATGGACTGCTCACAATTCAGCACTGCAAACTAAAATAATTGCTGCACTACATTCATCAGCAATTGGGGGACATTATGGTACCCAAGCTACTTATCATAGGGTGAAGAAGCTATTTCATTGGAGAGGACTCAAAACTGATGTAGAGACCTTTGTGAAGCAATGTGCAATATGTAAACAAGCAAAGCATACTAATACACATCCTGCCGGCCTGTTGCAACCTTTACCCATCCCTGCAGGAGCTTGGAAGGATTGGACCATGGACTTTCTTGAAGGCCTATCTATATTTGAAGGTTACAATTCTATCCTAGTGGTGGTGGACAGGTATACCAAGTATGCACATTTTATTCCTCTCAAGCACCCTTTCTCAGCACAAACGGTGGCTAGAGCAGTCATGGACAATGCAGTCAAGTTACATGGGTTTCCAAAATCAATTATTTTAGACCTTGATAGAGTCTTTACAAGTGCATTTTGGAAGGAATTGTTTGCTCTATTTGACACTAAATTACTTCGGAGTACAGTCTATAATCCTCAAACAGATGGTCAATTTGAAAGGGCCAATCAATGTTGGGAGATGTATCTTCGTTGTGTTGTTCATGAGTCACCAAAAAGATGGAAGGCTTGGTTGTCTCTAGCTCAGGATGGAATGACTAACTCTGAAGTTGCTGATTGGGTCAAAGAACGAGATTCTCAACTGCTAAGTCTCAAGGAGCACTTGGCCAAAGCTCAAAATTGAATGAAACTTCAAGCTGACCGTTAGCGTGTAAATAGGGCATATCAGGTTGGGGAACAGGTGCTATTGAAACTTCAACCGTATGCTCAAGCTTCTGTGGTGAACAGACCATTTCCCAAATTGGCCATGAAGTATTTTGGACCATTTGAGGTGCTGGAGCGAATTGGTCCTGTTGCTTATAAGTTGAAGTTACCCGAGGAGCCTCTCATACATCCAGTCTTCCATGTTTCACAAATTAAACCTTTCATTCCTTCATATACACCTGTTTATTCAGATATGCAGGCACTGGTGGACTTGTCAGTTCACGACCTGGAGCCTGAGTTGATCTTGGACTGGCACCTGGTTAAAAAAGGGAGTAAAGCAATTCCTTAAGTGCTGGTGAAATGGACTATTTGCCAAAAGAAGCGGCGACTTGGGAAGATTGAAACGTCCTCGTCACAAGGTTTCCATCGGGGTTGCTTGTGGACAAGCAACTTCTTCAGCAGGGGGAGGTGTCGCGCCTGTAGCCGACGACGCATCACCAGAGTGAAGGCGGGAAGATTCAGAGGCGTCTTTAAGCAGTGCTGTCGCGTGTGTGTGGTCAGGTGCCGATAGTGGGCTCAGTTGGTCAGTGTAATCGAGTTAAACTCTGTAACAAATATTGTTGCCCATCTGTCAAACGGGACATCAGCTTCTTCATTATCAGTAATACAAACGTGAGTCGCAGGGAACCTTCTCCCTCGGCAAGCCTACTCCCCTCTCGATTCCATTTGATCTGCTCACTCACCGGCGACCGTCGGCGGCCAAGGGACACGAGACCTTTCCATCCGCTCCTCAATTCCAAGCGCCTAGTCACTGTCCGCGAGGGTCTCCACCGCGCGCGCACCTCGCCTGCAAGGCGTCCGACCCGCTCTAGCTGCCGCGGCTGCCCGCCGGAGATTGGTCCATCCGCATCCCGATTACAAACGCCTAGCTGCCGTCATCGAGGGCTTCCCACCGCTCGCACACCTCGCCCGCGAGGCGACCGACGCCCCGCTCTGGCTGCCGCCGCTGCCTGCCGGAGCTAGGTCGCCGCCGATCAAAGTTGATCCACTTTCCGTCTCGTGGGCCGCAAGTGCTCAGTGGCTCTGGAGATGCCCTGCATCATGAAGGGAGCTCCAGGTTAGTGCAAATCTGTGTGCCCCCATCCAAATCTAGTTCAAGGATTCAAAACTTTTGTGCTTATGTGCATGCGGATGTTTTTGGATTTCTTTCCTATTGAATTCAGGCATAGGTGCTACTGTTAGATGCCTTTTCTCGGCTGGGATTCATGCCATTAACAGCACGCTTACCTACTCGTTCTTGCACTCATGGTCATCTGCGTGTCTCCAGGTTCTTGCGCCTCGTCCGTGCAGATGCGAGCACATGCGGCAACAGCGACGCTCTCAGCAATCAGGTGAGCAGGTGTTTGATGTTGGTGAATTTGATTTGGATGCATAAAAATGTTTTTAACTCTGTCAATTTTGGATTTATGTCTCACGAATGTTGCTGGGGCATGTGCGGCCGTATCTGGTCAATTATGCTGGAAGGCATCCATGATGGCACGTTGCTGAGACTGCATGAGGTCTGGAATTCTTCTAATGAAATTGATCTTGCCAGTGATTTTTGTGCAATTAATCCTATTTCCAATTTTAATCTTTGCTCCTTTGTGTAGATCTAACACCACTGGAGAGGTGGATCTTATTTCCTCCATCAATCCTTCTGCATGGTAATTGCTGTTTTGTAACCAAATCTTTCATGTTAATTAAACTAGCAGTGATTTCCCATCTCGCAATATATTGCCTTTCTGTTGTTTTTCTATGGATTCTTGCATGCATGCTAATCCCCTTTTCCTTGTGATGCAGTTGTGCTGACAGGTTCATATTTGCAATACAAATTATCCCATATATAACATTGGAGAATTAGGGCAAGAGGGGATACAGCCCAGGAGGACATCTACAATAAAGTTTTTTTTACCTTACCATCTCATATGTCCCTTAGTGTGATTATGTGCAATAGCCAATAGGTATAACTGCTGGTACCAATTTAGTCAAGTTACAAGTAGTGACTATATGCTTTCCAGGGTCATCTCATGTCAATCCAATCAAATCTTTCAGCTCCTGGACGAGCTGATGATTATTTCAGATGAAGAACTGAGTGATATCTATCGTTGATTTTAAATGATATTGTTTCTTTCCATGGTGATAGAAGTGCGATGTTTCCAGCAGGTAGGAGATGGGATTGTTTTCTCTGTTATCTGTCGAATTTAGTTTTGCTTTTTTTTTTGCAGAGCCCACTCATTTGGTGACGTTTCTTGTTTTTTAAAAAGGGTATATTCTTTTGTAGTGGGTGTTGTGCCAGTTAAATCCACAATTATCTGCTTGCAACTATCTGTTAGTTTTCTCTCCCACTATATAGAATTTTCACTTGGTTTGCCATGGCCTATTGGCCTGAAGGTGGAAGTTTCATTTGCTTCATTTGTCAATATGCCCCCATTTGGCTTTTGTTTCCGGTATCTCTTCTAAGATTGCGCCTATTAAACTTTGGGCATAATATGCGGTATCAATACATCTACACTTATCTTTATATGTAGCTGCTGATATTTTATATGTAGATGCTGATATTTCAGATTTTAGGTTTCTGATTGTTACAATTTATGGCAGGCTTAGTACAATTGCTTGTGTGATATGCCCAGTTGCTCATAAAATCTCAGACCTGATGAAAATTGATGTCTATATGCATACTTATGTATTCTGAGGGGGTGTTTGGATACCAGCTGCTAAACTTTAGCAGTGTCACATCGGATGTTCGGATGCTAATTAGGAGGACTAAACATCAGTTAATTATAAAACTAACTGCAAAACCCTGTGCTAATTCGCGAGACGAATCTATTAAGCCTAATTAATCCATCTGTGTAATTAAGCAAATGGTTACTGTAGCACCATATTATCAAATCATGGACTAATTAGGCTTAATAGATTTATCTCGCGAATTAGACTCCATCTGTGTAATTAGTTTTGTAATTAGCTTATGTTTAATACTTCTAATTAGCATCCAAACATTCGATGTGACAGGTGCTATACTTTAGGAGGGTGTATCCATACACCCTCTCAGCATGCCACTTTGCTTGCTGCAAGACCATTTATGTATTGCTCAGATGTTATCTTTAAAATATAGACAGCCACTTTATCTTGTCAATTTGATGCACAGTTGCATTCTTCATTATTCCAACCTGCTGCCTTACTTTTCAATTTGATGCACACTGTCCGGCATTTAGACCGTGCACTATTGTCCAACGTTCTGCTTTATCTTTGTTTGTTTGTTTGTTTCTAGGATTGATCATTTTTTCTGTAATTTTGAGTTAGGGATGCGGAACCTGCTGAGTCAATTGGTAAATCTTTGCTCACGTTGTACGTTTCTGCTGTGTGAAAATTTTGTTGGTCCCTTGACTTCTATGTATCACAGAAGATATCCAAACAACCTGTCAGATGATGGCGAAGGCTGAAATATCTTGGGGGAGTGTAGAAAATTCTTGTTAGCGTAATGGTTAATGTCTTTCCGAGTAGAAAATTCTTGTTAGCGTAATGTTCCGAGACATTTATCTGTATGATCCTTCATTACACAAGATATGTAGAATTTACCATTCAGGTTGTCGCTAAGTTCATTCGAGGAAAGAAATGTGCCACCTGGTGTATTGATATTCCTATTTTTCTTTATGGAAGATTTTCTGTGGCGTGAAAATGAGACACGTCACATATGATTGGTTTGCCAGATTGATTTATCACAAATACTTGCATACAATGAATATTTGAAACGAGAATTTTTTTAAACGAAATATGATGAATATTTACTCTACTGGCTGCCATTTCAGTTCATAAAGAACGATAAGTTGGACCTGAAAGGCCCTTCGATATGATTAACATTTTGCTTAAAGAAACGTGAGAATGCAGTTCAATCTAAAGCTCGGTCAGTTTGGATCATACAAACTGAATTCTTCTCTTTTATTATTAAGTACAAATGTGTTAAAAATTTCGTACTGGACCCACAAGTTGGGCAATAGAAAATATCTCCAGTTTGGACTAAAATACTGAGTTCAATCTGCTCCGTTCCGGTTGTTTCTTGCTGCACACATTTTTTGCCGTACGAAAGCCACGATGCAAAAAAAAAAAAGACGGTTGGAGGATGGGAAGATGGAACGACCGAGGCTCGCAGCACACGTGGAAAAACCAGAGGCGGGAGGTGGACGTCGTGGGTTGGGGGAAAACCAGACGCGGGAGGCGCAGGCCGCTGTGGGCGGAACATCGGGCGCTAGGTGGCCGGGTACAGAATAAGCTATGTTATATATATATTCACCTGGCTCGCAGATATGGCCTATGCAGATGCTAGGCTCTAATGAACCTATCTCTCCTTCCATCCTAAATTATAAATCATTTTAATTTTTCTAGATACATAAATGGACATAATGTATATCTAGATGACCCCTTTATGAAGATAGAAAAGCTAAAACGAAAATTTATAAGAAACAAAGTGATCTGGACTAGGCGTTACTGGGCCATATGGGCCGCCTCCACAGCAATCGACCATTGCTGCCGCAGCTCGAAACTTCTCCACTTCCCGCAATTAATTTTATTTTTCTTTCATGTGTGTCCTTGTAGATTGTAAATAACTATTTTACATATTTCTCCAGATTGATTTTGTATGCTCATTGCCATTTCTATTTGTACGGCTTGCACGGTTGCCCCACTGGTGTTAGGAGACGTGGCAGGACGTACGTTGCAGTAACCCGCTCCACCAGCTGCCAAGTGGGGCGGCTTGGGCCTTTCTTGTCTGTTCTAAATAAGCACCGGGAGGTGGTCGGACCGGCGGTGGAGGTGGTCGAGATGGCGCTGGGGAGCATCTTGAAATTTGTCATCATTGTGTGATACTTTTCAAAATAATTTCTAATTCCAACTTTTGCGATGTAAAATACATCTATGGGCATGCTAAAATTTTCCTTTCTTTCAGAACTTTAAAGTTCATTTTAAATGAATTCTCACCACTCTCAATATTTGTGCAGAGTCGAACCTCAATCAAATGAATATGTCTCCCATGGAGCATGCATAGTTGTTGCAGAAAGGAAAATGATGGTAATATAAGGAACAAATTACGGATAATAAAGCCAAACATGACAGTACAACCGGACATGAAAGGCAATTGTGTACAGCCTCGACAGTCACACTTATCGTCAGTTGGACAGGAGCTAGAAAAACCACATACATATCTTTCACTCATCTTTCACGAGAGAGAAAAATGTGCGGAAATCCTCACTCATGATGTTGATGTCCTCCCACAGGGCACTGGAGTAAACAGACAAGACTTTGCCGTCTGCGTTCCTCTCGTCCTCTTCCAGAACATGAATCACGGGTCTAATGAGTGATGAGCAGTCCTCTGAGTCCGAGCAGTCCTCTCGTCCTCTTTACAGTCATGTGATTGCTCAGATGAACTTAGAGGGTGTTTGGATTTTTAGTTTGGACTGAAAATCATGTCACATAGAATATTTAAAGGCTAATTTGAAGAACTAAATATGAGCTAATTATAAAACTAATTATACGGATGGAGGCTAATTCCCAAGATGAATCTATTAAACCTAATTAATCCATCATTAACACATGTTTATTGTAGCACCACATTATCAAATCATGGACTAATTATGTTTAATAAATTCGTCTAGCGAAGCTTCCATCTGTACAATTGGTTTTATAATTAGTCTATATTTAATACTCTTAATACTCCTAATTAGTATCTAAACATTCGATGTGACACGAATTTTAGGAGATGCTAAAGAACCAACCAGGACCTTACCTGACTTTGACCCGTTTCACAGTGCGTAAATGTTGCTTCGCTGTTCTAGAAATCACGCGGCACGCCACAGGACGGATGTGCCACTAGAGCCACTAGGCTGTGGCCCTAGTCTTCGGCCAGATAACCAAGAAGAAAATCAGTAGCAATCCGTGTCACCGAGAAGGATGGATTTGACCCTATACCTTCGAAGATTGAGCTGGCACTGTTGACATAGGTACGTCGCTGCAAAAAAATAGCGCCGGTTCAATTTTAAAATAAATTTAGAAAAATATGAGTCCAGTACTTAAGTCGAGAACTCAGACAATTAATCTTAACAGCCGAGCTATGTTCAATTCACCTCACTTGGTTTAAGTCCAGTAGGGCCGTAGCCAGCCCGTGCAATGAGCGCACTGGATCGGCACCAACGACTAGCACCTGCACTGCCCATTCACAGAGCTTCATGGAAACGTGGTGTGTTGCTCTCATGAAGTGCTAGCAAGAATTAAGTAATAATTTCAGAATAATAGAATCAGTCAATTAGGAACTAAATGCATGATTAAATGATCTAAAATCATACTCATACTCCCTCCATCCTGCAAAGAGTGTCCATTTAGGTTTGTCCCTAAGTCAAATTATTTTAAGTTTAACCAAGTTTACAATGAAGAGTATCAATATTTATAACACTAAATATGTATGCTATAAAATATATTTCATGACGAATCTAATGAAACTTGCTAGACATCAAAAGCATTGATATATTTTTATATAAACGTGATCAAATATAAGATGGTTTGACTTAGGACATAACTAAAGGGACACTCTTGTGGCACGGAGGGAGTACATACCATTGCATCTGCTTGAATAGAGACGTTAACACCTTGATTCACGTGGGGGTGAACCCAACTATCATCGTTATCCACTTTTCAGTGGTTATATGTTTTTTTGATTATTTTTATTTATCTTTTCGTATATATGTGAAATTGTGAATGGATTTGAAGTTAACCTTAACAATTGTGCATGTGTGCTTTACTTCTACTGTATTTTGATTTTTAACATAACATAAGTCAGTTTGGTCCTAGTCTTGACGAAATCTTGAGTCCCCACCATTGGTACCACCCTCACTCCTGGCGACATCACCGGACCCAGCCGCGATGGCCGAGTAGTTATTGGCATCGAATCCTCCAATGGTGTGAAGTGCAGCCGCTGCATAGAGATAGAGCTCAGGTTATACATACACGTTGACACAGCCCCACATTCGAAATAAGCGCGGCGTTGCAGGGTGCATCGAGTTCATTTTCAATCACATCGAGAATTTGAGATGGTCCAGATGGGCGACGGGATAGGAGTGGTTGCCGCTGCGCTCGCCGTGGTGCTGCTCCCGTGGCTGTGGGCGGCGCTGGCGCACCTGGTGTGGCGGCCGTACGCCGTGGCGCGGGCGTTCGCGCGGCAGGGCGTCCGCGGGCGGCCGTACCGGTTCTTCGTCGGCAACACCGGGGAGGTCAGGGCGATGCGTGCGGCGACGAGCGGTCTGACGCTGGACCGCAGCTCCCACGACATCGTCCCGCGGGTGATGCCGCACCTGCGGGCGTGGAAGTCGCTCTACGGCAAGGTGTTCTTCTGGTGGTCCGGCTCGAGGCCGGTGCTGTGCGTGGGCAACTACGACATGGTGAAGCGGGTCCTCTCCGACAAGGCGGGGCTGTACCGCAAGCCGGAGCCGGGCCCCGCCTTGGTGGCGCTGATGGGCAGGGGCCTCGTCTTGACCGAGGGCGAGGACTGGGCGCGCCACCGCAGCGTCGTGCACCCGGCGTTCGCCATGGACAAGCTCAAGACGATGGCCCGCGCGATGGAGGCGTGCGCGGGGGAGGTGGTCCGGTCGTGGGAGGCGCGCGCCGCGGAGGCGGCAGGCGGGGAGGCGACGGTGGAGGTGGGTCACCAGTTCAAGGAGCTCACCGCCGACGTAATCTCGCACACGGCGTTCGGCAGCAGCTTCCGGCAGGGGAAGGAGGTGTTCCTGGCGCAGCGGGAGCTGCAGCACATCGCGTTCGCCTCCTTCAACAAGGTCCGCGTCCCGGGGATGGAGTACCTGCCCACCAAAAACAACGTCCGCCGGTGGCAGCTCGAGCGCAAGGTGCGGGGCACGCTCATGGTCATCATCGACGAGCGCCTGGCCGCCGCCAAGGAGGCGAGGGGGTACGGGACCGATCTGCTGGGCCTCATGCTCGAGGCCAACGCCGGCTTCGGCGGCGGCCAGAGGGTCATGAACATGGACGAGATAATCGACGAGTGCAAGACGTTCTTCTTCGCCGGGCACGACACGACCGCGCACCTCCTCACCTGGGCCATGTTCCTCCTCGGCACGCACCCCGAGTGGCAACGGCGTCTCAGGGAGGAGGTGCTCCGAGAGTGCGGCGGCGCCGGGACACCCCTCAACGGAGACGCACTCAGCAAGCTCAAGCTGGTAAATGATTTAGCTCTACTAAATCGCTATCCTTCGATTTGATTGACCGACCAAATCGATGAACCGATGTCCCCGCGGTTAATTTGTAGGTGATGATGGTGTTGTACGAGACGCTGAGGCTGTACGGCGCGGTTAATTTAACCATGAGGCAGGCGACAGCGGATGTGGACCTCTGCGGCGTGAAGGTGCCCAAGGGCACCCTCGTGTCTCTCCCGTTCGCGATGCTACACCGCGACGAGGAGGTGTGGGGCTGCGACGCCGGCGAGTTCAACCCGCACCGGTTCCTGGACGGCGTCGGCAGGGCCGCCGCGCACCCGAGGGCGCTGCTGTCCTTCTCGCTCGGCCCGCGGTCGTGCATCGGGCAGGACTTCGCGATGCTAGAGGCGAAGATCACGCTGGCGCTGATCCTGCAGCGGTTCGCGTTCGAGGTGGCGCCGGAGTACGTGCACGCGCCGGCCGACTTCCTGACGCTTCAGCCCCGGCACGGGCTCCCCGTCGTGCTCAAGCTCTTAGGTCCGTAGGAGGAGATAAGATTTAGCATTTGACACGCTTTGGGTGTAGCGTGGTCGTCCGTCAATAACACGCCATCCCAAATTTCCCGACTCCCAAATTCTGCCATGAGAAGTGCTCTTTGCTTCCCCTGCTTTGTACTAAAAGGTGCTGAACCTGAAGTTTTCTCGGGCTTGCAAGAAGCTCTGGATGAATGAAATTAGGTGGGCAGTCTCTCTCTCCGTTCTCCTAAAAGATCCCGAGGAAGAGGCCGAGGTAGTTGGAGGTGCTGGCACTCACGAGTCACAATGAGCTGCAAAATAGTACTGATACAGGCCGACTGTGCGAAAAGCTGCGCCGACCATGGTTTTGGTTGTCTAGGGGCTACCTAATATTAATACTAAAGTGCAGTTATTTTTTCCATGGTCATTTTTTAAAAAAGTTTCTCAACTTTTTCGCAATCAACCTGCAGTCCATGAGATCATCCGGCGCTTGCGCGTGTTGCAGCAGTCGCCCATGGCAATGCTCTTGGGCAAGGAGAATACTAATGGCCTGCCACCTTGGCCTCACCTGCTGCGCCACCCGCACCATACGCCTTGGCGTGCTTGCCTTCACCTCCGCGTCCATCGCTAGAGAGCCTGCGAACCGCATCATCTGCCACCGCTACCACCTCGGCCTCGTCGGCCCCGCTGCCCGTGCCACATGCCTCGGCGTGCTCGCCTACGCCTCCGCATCTGCCACTGGAGAGCCCACGCGCCGCATCATCTGCCGTTGCGCGTCGCTGGGTAAGCAGGGCTCGGCCCCACACCCCTTGCCCAGCCACATCATCCACTACCACGAGCCGTTGGGTAACCAGGGCTCACCCCCATCCAGCCGTCCATTGCGGAGGTGCATCGGCCACCTGCTCAATGGATAGCCACCTGCTCAATGAAGGCAAGAACTCCGTGTTCAGTGAGCTCATTGCCTCCATTCCCTAATGCCCATCGGGCAGCCTGAGAGAGAGCCCGAGCGCCGCCTCCGCCAGGCCGCCGAGTGGGTCGTCGACACCACCAAGATGCGTGCTTGCTAGTGAGGATCTGCAGCCTGGCTATCGAGCGCTCGTCGTCGACCTAGAGAAAGGCACATGCAGCTGCCTTCTGATTTGCTTGGGGAGGATAAGATAAGGTTTGTGAGTGAGAATAGAGATGTGTTTTGCGGCTGCCTGATAATTTGCTCTGGGAGGACAAATTTATTCTTGGGTTGCTAGGCCAAAGGGAAATAGTAGCCTTGTCGTTGTCAAGATTAGCGGATCAAGACTAGGACTAGTAAATTTCTTTTATGCGCGTAAGGCTTCGGATGGTGGCGTGGGAGACACGGGGTTTAGACCGGTTCGGGCAAGGAAAAGCCCTACGTCTAGTATGAGGAGCTGCTCGTGTTGCCCACGCGGGGTCTATAGTAGGGGTTACAGGAGGGCAAGAGAGGGAGCTGGTCCCAAGTCTCTTGGGTGTGCACTGATGCTCTAAAGGAGGGTGTGTGGGTTCTGTTCGCTCGAGCCAGTCCCCTGTCTCAAGGCCCCCGGTTCTCCTTTTATAGCGCAAGGAGGATAGCGGGGTTACAGGTGAGACCGGGTGTGAGGAGAAGTAAAAGAGATAAGCTAAGTAAAGTAAAATACAAGGAGAAGGATCAAGTCCCAGGGCCGCCGTCTCCTGCTCCGGCCCTCAGATCCTGTCAGCGCGTCCATCGGGGAAGGATGGCTACCCTCGGACCCTGTCGACGATCTCCCCGGTGACCGTTGCCGCCCAACATGATGATGGTGTTCGGTCGTGGTGACTGTGCACGTCGGGGGGAGACGGCTGATCCTGTTATCTTGCTGATGGCTCGTGGGACACGGACGTCGCATCCCTATCGCCGGACGCGCGAGGCGCGAGAACGGGCGGGGCTTCTTCCTGTGCCGGGCGGCGCAGGCCATGAATGCCTTGCAGCGAATCAAGGAGAGCCGCGACCACTGTAGCCTGTGCTGTGCGGTCGTGCATGGGTACTTGTGGTGGGTCACGTCGGGGGCACGGGCGCCTTTCTGCGCGCCAGAGCCGCGGCGCATTTATGGCAAGATCGGCAGGGGGCCCACGAGATCCGCACTCTTATCTTCCAATCTGCGCCCGAGGCGGATACTTGTCTTGTGGGCCCGGATGAGTCCGACCCCCTGCGCCCTGGGTCGGGCGAGGCGGAGTCTTGCGGCGAGGGGTCGGGCGCTCCCGACCCTAGGACCGTGGGTCGGGCGAGGCGGAGTCTGGTCATCAAGGGGTCGGGAGTGTCCGACCCCGGGGCACTGGGTCGGGCGAGGCGGAGCGGGGCTCTCCCTCCCATGTTGTGCCGACGGTAGTCTTCATTACCGCAGGTGGGCCTGGGACTTCATGATTGTTGTTTTAATGGGCATTAGGAGGTCGTTAATATTTCCCCCCAACAAGCCTGGTGTGCTTTTTTTTCTTTGGGCTTTTATTTTTTAAGGGCTGCCAGGTCAGCATGGGCTAGAATTTGAGTCAGCGCTGGACCCATAAAATTTAGTACAGGTAAAGAAAAAAAAAGAAAAGGGTCCAATTTAATTTTGTAGGTCCTGATCGTATGCGTGGAGCTACAATGGTAATTGTGACGTACCCATCACCTACGAAGCACTGTGCAACTTCATCGATATCTGGAAGAACATTGCGTGTATAGTTTGTAGGTCTAGCGTGCACATAGGATGTGTGTGGGTATAGTGTGTTTGTATGTACGTTCAGATACTGCACTATACTGTAGTTGTCCAGCCTAAAAAACCGATTAGATGTATTGGGTGGGGGCTTGAGGGTTAATTATGAAAAAGTGACGGCTCATTAGGACTAGAATCGGGTTCATTTCGTCGTGCAGTTCATTAGGCACACATGCTTCAATCCTCTCTACGGCAAAAGCTAAAAATTTCACATCTACATCTAACGGGAATAATTAACTATCATAAATCAAATTATTGCCGGAGCTTTAAGTTGGGTTTAACTATTTATCGAGTTATAGAAGCATGTTTGTATTTTTTTCTCCCCATTGCAACGCACGAGCATATTTGCTAGTAAAGGATAAAGTATTATTAAGGAAATATAGAGCAACTCCAAGAGTATCCTAAAAAATTTTTCCCCAAAACTATGTATTGGGGGTTCTTCTAAAAAAAATTTCCCCCAAAAACATATCAGTCCACAGCAGATCGCTAATAAATAGCCCCCAATATTTCAAACACAGGCCACATCATTATATTGGGCCCATCGGAAGGGATGCGCGGGCGTGCGGGAATCAGGATTGGGGGAGGAACACCAACGCTAAAATATACGCGGTGGCAGGCTGTTTTTTAGCGTCGCTAAAAAATTGGGGAAGGTTTAGGTGAATTGTTGGAGTTCATTTTTTCTCTCTTTTTTCCTAAAAAAGATATTGGGGGTAAGATTAGCGGCCTCTTGGAGTTGCTTACTTGAGGTAAAGGGAAAAACCATGTATTAATCAACAGTACGCTGAATGTTGGATCGTTAACTAACGGATAGGATTTGGTTGTTAAGGAAGGTATAATGTATGTGGGGAAAGAAAAAATTGATGATAACATGAGTAATAAGAAAAATATAAGGATTTATTTTGATGGAGAATTGGTAAATATTTCAAAAGGCAGCTGAGCGGTGATGAACAAATTATATAAAAAAACTTTATCATAGGGCAAGGTTTTGTTTTAAGATGTCGTGCTTGGGTACGGACATGAGGTTGAACACTAACCGTTTCATCGTGATAAGCTTGGTAAAAAAAAACTATGAATATGCAACAGCAATAGCAAGTACACACTCCCTCCGTCCTTAAAAAAGTCATTCTGCGATTCAAAATTTGTAAAAAAAATTATTATACTTAATTTGGCATGTGTGCATGTGAAAGTGGCCATGTGGCGGTCAATTAAGACAAAATATGGCTAATAAGTAGAGTTAATTAAGGTCATTTTATTCCTTCTTAATCTATTTTAAAATTATTAAAATTACTTAGGTGACTAGTTCTTTTGTACGGAGGAAGTACGTCTGCTAATTGCATTGCTACAGTGTCTTTTTTTTTTACGGTGGCCGGCATATGGCGCATGGCCAAAAACTTCACTGCACCAGGGTTTGGTAGCGTGCGTGCATTAGCGTAGTCATGTACTCGTCCCAAAAAATGCAACTCTCACTTTTCGAGAAGTGAAATAGTTTTAAATTTAACCAAACTTATAAAAAAATTACTAACATTCACATCCCCAAATAGATTTAATATTATGAAAATATATTACATGATTAATCTATTAATATTATTTTATACCATAAATGTTAATACTATTTTGTTGATTAAATTTAAAATTTTAACTCTCAAGAAGCAAGAGTTGCTTTTGAATTCTTTTGGGACGGAGGGGTATGGCCTGGTCCAAAAGCGTCACGGCCTAAAGCAACTCCAAGAGTATCTAAAAAATTCTTCCCTAAAACTATGTATTGGGGGTTCTTCTAAAAAAATTTCCCCCAAAAACATACCAGTCCACATCAGATGGCTAATAAATAGTCTCCGATATTTCAAACACAGGCCACGTCATCGTATTGGGCCCATCGGAAGGGACGGGCGGGCGTGCGGGAATCAAGATTGGGGGAGGAACGCCAACGCTAAATATACGCGGTGGCAGGCTGTTTTTTTAGCGTCGCTAAAAAATTGGAGAAGGTTTAGGTGGATTGTTGGAGTTCATTTTTTTCTCTCTTTTTTTTAAAAGATATTAGGGTAAGATTAGCGGTCTCTTGGAGTTGCTCCAGACGCTCCAGTTTCCGGCTCCTTCGGCGGCCGCGAGGATGGAACTTTCGGGCCCAGATTACAGCTGCCCCGCGCGGACGAAGTCCCAGGTTACAAAGGGCCGGGGCCGATTTTGCAGCAGATATATGACGGACTGACGCTAACGTTGTGCTTCGTGTCCCGGTGCTGGTGCCGAGATCGACCGGAGCCACTTCTCCTCGGTACACGACGCCAGTGCCAACACGAGAGGGACGCTGGAGGACGGGTGATCATGTTCGCACTAGGTTAAATCTTGCTACCAGCCTGACACAGCTTCATTTTTTTATCATGTTTGATCATAATTCCAACCTTGGCTTACAAGAAAAGCTGCATGATACTACAAAAAGGGTACTCTTTTTCTCGGCTCTAGAATTAATCCCTGACTGCAAGCAGAAAATTTCTCAGGACACTGTCAAAATCTTGGCACCTTTTTCCTTTGAAGAAAGTGTTTTTTTTTCATAGGAATGCTATCAATACGGAGTAATATAGATATCATGATATGTGATGGTGCATAGGCACCATTGTTGTAGTCCCATTTCACCCACCGAATCTGATCCAAAGGCAGATACAGCCATACAGGGGGTGCACGCATGTGGCTGTGGCTGTGGGGTCACTTCAACTACTACTTAGAATTTCGAAGATATCGATGATTAGAGTATCCGATTATACGTTTGTGATTCCGTAAAATTATAGAAGATGTCACATGCGAGAGTTGCTCAGCACTACCAGCCACCAATCAAAAGTGGAAGCTTCATGTAGTGTTAGTGCTGGGCTCGAGTTACTTCACTTTCTGAACTGTACAGCTCTACGGCACAGCAGGCTTGCATTCCTCCTGAACACCGCAAAAGGCATACTCGTTGCATTTCCTTTTGCCACAACAACGGTTGTTGGTCGCAATGGCCGACGATCACATGGTGCAAGATCAAAGTATTAAGCTCCGATCGTCGGCGGAGTGCAGAGTTTGCAGAAGCAGCAAGCTACAAACATTCTCTTCTTGCTGGCAGAAGAATGGTCGGTTCGTTTTGGCCGACGCATCGCTCCTCCCTCGTGCGTGACAGTAGAGCTTCGGTGGTAAAGAGAGTATTCTGATTGAAGCAGGACGACAGAATCATGAACGAGCCAACCGTGCATATCATCTTCGGGAAAAGGAACGGAGCAAAGCAACCGATCAGGATGAGATGGCCATCGATTCTAAATTAATCTGCGTGATCCTAACTAACTAACTAACGAACGAACGAACGAACGGGTGATGAGTGCGCGGAAGATTTCATCTGTTTTTGCAAATCCCGGGCACCCGAGGACGCGAGACACCTCCATCATTCAAGGATTGGCCTGCTTCAGCTTGGTGTGTTAAATAGCAATAATAATCACTTGATCACCTTTCGTCAAATTGCTCCTCAAATCACGCTCCGACCCACTGCGGCTAGCTCGTTGCTTTATTGTGATTTAACACTTCACCAGCCGCCATTAGCTCATGCTTTATTCATCAGTTTAAAGATTATGAGTCCCTCGCCGATAAATTCACTGCTTGGAGATCTGAACAGTAAGGAGTAAGAGTGCAACTCATACAATAAGGATCTACAGTTCAGTTGTACCAGTGGAAGTTTCGCTCACAAGTACAAGCCTTCAGATTCAGATTTCTCAATGCAACATGTTTTTTCCAATCGTACACATATTCAAAGGGCATTGTCCAATTGTACGTGCATTTTGCATTATTTTATCTCGCAGCATTATTTGCCGATCTTTTCTCCGCTAACACCAACTCGTCACGTTCTCCGCAATAATTCGGCCGGCACGATCCCCAATTTTGTTTCCCACGTACGTCTCCGTCCCCAACAGAGTGCCTATAAATACCCTACCCGTGGCCACTCCTGCAGCTCACCAAGCAAAACACTCGAGCTGAGCTCATCACCTAGCTCACAGCCTCTTCCGATCGACCTACCAGTGCTTTGCTCAGAAGACGCAGCAGGCAAGAAGCTTGCAGCAGTGGCAATGGCGAAATCGTCTTACACCTTGCTGTTCGGCGCACTGGTCGTGCTCGCGCTTCTAGCGAGCCCCATTGCTTGCACCCGCAAGCTCGCCAAGCCAAACAAGCACAGGCGGCCGACGCACAAGCCGGGAGTCAGGGCCCGTAGCAACCACACCGCTACCCCCTCGGCGTCCGATGCACGCGGCGATGCCTACGGCTCCGGCGGCTGGTTGTCTGCCGGCGCGACGTACTACGGCGCGCCCAACGGCGACGGCAGTGACGGTTAGTGCGATTGCTAATTCTGTTGTCTGTCGGTTAACGTGTACTCCGTACTCTACAGTCTACATTGCACGGCGGGTTAACATGGACTGGCCAAATTTGTACGTGCAGGCGGCGCGTGCGGCTACCAGACCGCCGTCGGGCAGCGTCCCTTCTCGTCGATGATCGCCGCCGGGAGCCCGTCTCTGTTCAAGGGAGGAAAAGGATGCGGCGCCTGCTACGAGGTCAGCAACTCGGCATAACACGCTAGTAGTTTAGTACACACATTGCCTGAGTTCGTGTGGTCACACAACGCATGGCCTAGCTCCTGTGATCCAATAGCAGGGTAGCTCCATTGATGGTGCAAAATGGTCGGCGCTGGTGCTAACTGAATGCTTTCATGTGGCGCGCGTAACGCAGGTTAAATGCAACAGCAACACGGCGTGCTCCGGTCAGCCGGCGACCGTGGTCATCACCGACGAGTGCCCCGGTGGGGTCTGCCTCGCCGAGGCAGCTCACTTCGACATGAGCGGCACCTCCATGGGCGCCATGGCGAAGCCCGGCATGGCCGACAGGCTTCGCGCTGCCGGAATCCTCAAGGTCCAGTACAAGAGGTATGTGCCTGCTACCTGCTGAGAAGTTCAGAATTTCCGTTAGGTACGGAGTTCATAGTTACCACTCGTGGCAGGGTGCCGTGCAAGTACAGCGGCGTGAACATCGCCTTCCGGGTGGACCAAGGCTCCAACCCCTTCTACTTCGAGGTGCTGATCGAGTTCGAGGACGGTGATGGCGACCTCAGCGCCGTCGACCTCATGGAAGCCGGGTGCGGCACTTGGACCCCGATGGTGCAGAATTGGGGCGCGCTGTGGCGCTACAACTCCAACACCGGCAAGGCGCTGAAGGCGCCCTTCTCGATCCGGCTCACCTCCGACTCCGGCAAGGTGCTCGTCGCCAACAACGTCATCCCCGCCGGCTGGAAGGCCGGAGCCACGTACCGCTCCTTGGTGAACTACTCCTGAACTGCAACAGGAGATTATATTTTGTTACGGCTCACGGCAATTCGAGGTAGTTCCTAATGTGTGTCCGGGTGTTTGAGAGAGGCGCGGTGTCAGATGAGGAGGAGAAGCCGGTCTAAGAATCGTGTTCTTTCCCTCCCTCCACGATCTCTACGCAGTCCCCTCGTGACGCATGCAGTCGCTGTGTCTATTTATCTGTGATTTTATTTTTTCCCCTTTTCTTCCTCTCGGTGTGATGTTGAGGGGAGAAGAATAGCTTAAGCTGCGACTAAAGTTGCATTATGGTGTATCCGCTATGAAATTGTGTGAATGTTTTTGTACCACGCAAATACGCAATCCTTATGGAGAAATGATTACTATTATTTCATCGCAACTTCAGCACTCGGCAATGTCAAGTTTAGTGTTTTTGTTTTTTGTTTTTTTTTTCAACGGGGATGGTGTTCGGCCCATTCAATGGGAGAATGCTAGTAGCCTCGTAGGAAGCAGTATTGGTATTTACAGAGTTTTGGCCTTTAAAACAAACCGAAGAAAAGGAAACACGGAAATAGATAAATACGAAAAAATTCTTTTCAGTTTCTCAGACGGGGGATTTCCAGGGTACAGGGCCGTGCCCGACAACAGCACCCTAATGGCCGGTTCTCTGGTGCTTCATGCATCTATCTGAACTCTAAAGGCAGTGATGTCATGCTGGACGATGACTGAGAGTTCTTGACGGTTCAAAGCTTTTTTTTTTACCAACTGCATAAGATAGTGCGTGTTTCATTGCTATAGTAGAAAAAAAATACAAGACTACAGTTCTTGGAGGCTGAAGCATCCCCACGTAAGCAGAGACTAAATGTGATACAAATATCAGTCCCAGAAGGTTGATAATACATTTATTCAACAGATGGTTCATAAACCGTACAACTCCCGAGGGGGCGAGCGCGAAAGACACGCCGAAGCAATAAGTAAAACAACAATGGTAATGACCCAAGCCACTGTCCATATCAACGCTAGACAGCACTCGGGACTACACGTCAGCAGAAGCATCCTGCAAAGGGCCAACACCACAGGCAACGTTGGGTGCGGAAGAGACCACCTACTCGATGTCCTCGGCAACAAAGTTCGGGTCTTCCTCTGAAGCAACAAAACAAGGGTGAGTACAAACGTACTCAACAAGTCCAACCACACCCACGGAGGGGGAATAACAAGAATATGCACAAGTCATAACAAGGATAAGGCTAAAGTTCATTTGCAATAAAGCTAGGTACTAACACATGCAAGGGTTCACTTTCAGAAGAGTTTTCACAAAGTATTTATTTAGTAACCGAATAATTGAGTGGGGTTGATCCTAAAAAGAGGATCCAAATTTTAATGCTACCAGACTCCCCGTCCGTGGTAGCTCACGATACAACTGCCGGACACTTCCAAAATCCAACACACGCCATAAAAACCATCCACCTCCCAAAAACTAGTTATGTGACCAAGCCGTAACTAGTCCAATACCGCAGACACGCCTATTCGAAGAGGTGTATACTTTACCCACAAGTAGGGTACCGCAGCATGATCACCTTAGTGTCAGTGCAGATCCTATCAAAGCTATTACCCACCTTAGCTAAGACCTGACTAGCCAACATAGGAGCAACCAAGGGGTCGATGACCTACCAACGATATCTTAACCGGGACCTAAGCCACACGTGCTTACTCCTTCTCCATGGTCTCCCGTTGCTCACCAGCTCTCCTGATGTTTAAAAGACTAGCTAGTGGGACTTATGCCAAGCCTTAGCCGCGTACAAAGGTCGAGTGATTGCACGATAAATTGGGTTAGGCAAGATGACACATCAACTTGATCCTTAATCTAGATGAGATGGATATCTCCCAACCTGCTCAACCACCAAGGTACGAGCCCATCCTGGCATTTCACACAAGAAACACCCATTCGTCTCATCTAAACATCTTTCCTTATTTTCCACCAAAACCCCATTTATTTCCAAAACACTCACGCATTTATCTTTGGCAAAACATTGTATTCATGATTGAGTTGCATTAAAGGAAGTAACCAATTCCTAAGCATTCTAGCAACAATTATCTTCTAAATAGACCATATCATATTTGGAGATAATTCTAGGTCATCAAGGAATAATCATAGCAATCAAGGGGTGGCTATCCAACCAGATCTTTAAGCAGTAAAACAATATGAAATTTATAAAAACGGCCAATAGGTTGTGTCTACAAAACTGGGATAAATATGCATCAAAGGGTGAGATTGGACTTGCTGTCCTCAAAGCCTTCCGGGAGTTCCTGCTCGCGGTACGGGTCCTTAGGCTCCGGCTCGCTGTACTGGCCATCAAGCTCCTCTTCTTGGTCCTCCTCCTCAGTCACTCCGTGATCTACGGCACACATGAGCAAGCACACAATAAATAAAAGAAAATAAAATTTTACCCGTTGAGCTCGGAGAGAGAGTGAACCAAAAATAGAGGAAGGAAGAGTATTTTTAGGGAATTTGTAGATGACTCGGCGGGAATATATTTGAGAATGATGTGGTCGAATTTGGGGTTCATTGGAGGAAGTTTCGCGCATAAAATGTCGGCGAGAAGGTGCTTAGGGGCTGTTTCAAAGGGTCCAGGGACCTTTTTATAATTATTTTTGAGAGAGGGAGGGCTTCTAGCGAAAAAGGGAAAGGGGGAGGGGGAGGGTTTCGGTGGGGAAAAGGGAAAAGGGAGGGGTTTAAATGCAAAACGACCTTCTATCTCCTCCAAACAGAGGAGGGGAAACAGGAGGGGAGCGAGGGGGTCTGATTCCTCCTCTCAGCTCGGGCTGGGGTGGCTTGTGGAGGTGGCTCGATGGCGGCGGGAAGGAGGTGGCGGTGCTGTGAGGCACGAGAGGGAGAGGGAGTTGGCCGGGGTGTTGGTGGTAGGGTGGAGAGTGGAGCGGAGCCCCTTTTATAGGCCGGAGGCGAGGGGGAGGGGGTGGCCAACAGGGACGGGCGGAGTAATGGCAGCCGGGATGCTCGGGCACCGGGCAAAGCACAGGGCGGCGCTGTAGCGGGTGGCGCGGAGACTTGGCAATGGGCGGCGCGCTGATGGTAGGGGAGGTGGCGTGGCGCGCTGGCGAAGCGTGTGCGCGGCGTGGTGGGGTTGAGGGCGCGCACGACGAGGTGGGCAGACGTGCGGGGCGGGCAGGGCGCGATAGGAGGGAGGAAGGAAAGGAAAGGGAAAAAGAAAGAGAAGGAAAAAGAAAAAAGGGAAAGGTAAAAAGAGGGAGGGAAAAGAGAAGAAAAGAGAGAGAGACAACGCCGATTGCGGAAACGGTCACGAGCACGCGCAACGGTCTTCCATCCGGCACGCGGCGTGATGCGCAGAGAGGGAAAAGGGAAAAGGATCGACGGTGGTCGGCTTGGTGGCAAATTCGTCGGGAAGTTGGAATTTGGGAGCTCAAGCGGTGAAAGATTTTTGAAAATATTTTTAGCGAGTGATTTTGATTGGTGAATTTTATGGACGTTACAGAGGCCATAAGAAGGAAAAGGAAAACAAAACTGGCTCGCTCGATGGGAATGGGACGTCAACACGGGTAACCACTCAACTCCAAACCGCCACACCCGACCGGTTGGATTGGACGTCAACTCAGCCTCACCTCTCTACTCACTACAACGGCATTCACCAACAGTCATGCTCATGTATTCGCCGAAACCACCAGGCATGGTCCTGTGTCGATAGGGAACCGGTAGAAGCAAACTGCACAGCAACGAGAAGACCACCGCTATGCGGGGCCCTCGCTGTAGTGCCACTGCAACACCATACTCCATCTGACAGAGTGATACCACTGAATCCGGACCTCTCGCAGGCTTCCTCGCAGTTGCCACCACGATAACACAACGCGCACGGGCATTGCCGCATCCGTCATTGGACTCTACCTCGCTCTCGTCGCCTCGAAGAAAATACCATGCCAAGGGGCATCGCCACGCCCGCCATTGTACTTCACGTCACGGATCCATTTGTTTTGTTGCCATCAGATTGGTGAGCAATGTTGCCCCACTCCACAAGGTCTCTATCGATCAGCCAAGCCGCCGCAGCAAATTGACTTCTCCTCATTGCTTCGCCCGCGCAAGAGCCTCCGCCGCCATGTCAGCAAGCTAGGGAAGTCGCTTGTGCCATCTTCCAATGATGTACCGCACCAGGTAGCCTAGCCAAGCTGAGCAACCCGCCACGGTTTGCTGCAAGCCTAGTCGTCCCACGATGCCGTTGCTGCAAGCGTTGTCCTCTGATGCAGTCCCACGCCACACTGACCATTGCCAAGCAACGCCAGCCGCCGCAGTCCGCTGCAAGCAGCCAAGACCGACAACCATACGACAATCCCTGGCCGCCACCATAACTGCAATCGCCTCCACGTGGCATTAGCAACACCCATGCAGCTTGCCACGTGGAGAAATTGCCGCCACCAGATGTGGCCGCCCATGACCAATGGATCGGCAATGCCACAAACCGAGATGGGTCTCTAGAGATGACACCTCCAAGAAGGGCACGATGTCAATGACGCGATCGTCGTTCGTCCAGGACTGGACAGGGTTTTCACCCAGAGGACCCTGTGTGGTAGGGTTGTAGCTCAGACATGACGCCCCCGATGAGGAGAACGACGCCCTAGGGTGCCGCCCTAATCTCCACCAGCAAACGCTGGTGAGGGCTTTCGCCCGGAGCATCCCAACCTCTCGCTGCACGCTCACGGCTCGGCACTCCCGAACCACAGTCACGACAGCCTATCTGGAGCGGCGACGCTGCCACACCTCCACGCACCCCGCCACCGTACCTCCACCTCCGCTTGCTCGCCGCCGCATCTCCACGCAGTACACCGTATCCCCACTCCTCAAAGCCTCCTCCACGCCGTGCGAGCCCACACTAGCACTCAGCCGCCTTCCACTCCCGTCGCTGCCTCCATAACTCCTCAGCCGAGGAAAGGTTGCCTAACGACGCCCGCAGCACCACCTCGGTGCCGCCAACGTGCCTCTGTGCCAGGTGTCCCTACCGCGCCTCCATGGCGTCGCCGACACACCTTGCACAGGCCACCCCAGCCGCAGCACCAAGCCACCGCTGTTGAAGACACAAGCACCACCCGGCCTGTCGCTCGCCCCACTTGGCCACCACGGCGCTGACATCGTGCAGCCACACACCAGACCAACCGCCCTCCGACCGCTGCCGCTGGCCAGTCCGCTCTTCCCCCGCGCGGCACCTCCTCACCTCCGCGCCTAGGGCCAGCCTCCACGAGCCGCGCCACTCACCAAGACCTCCGCTCACAGCCGCCCCTCACGCAGCCCCCTTTCTCCGTTGCGGGTCCTGTACCACGGCCGTACGCCCCCGCCGGTAGCTGGCGCATGGCCCAAGGCGGCAGAGCCGCGCGCTGGTCGCGGGCTCGCCAGATCCGCCCCATACCACGCCGGCATCAGCCTCCTACGTGCCGCTCGCCGGAAAAGGGTCCCTGTCGCCACCGAGGGCTGTCACCGCGGTGCCCGAGCTCACCCGGCCTGGCCCACCGCACGTCCGCTAGATGCACCCTCGACGTCTCCGAATCCAGCTGTCAAGGCCCTGATAGCGCTCCGCCGGCCGGAGATGAGCGCGCCGCCATCGGGAGAGGGAGGCCTCCGCCGCACTCTGCCCAGAGCACGCGGTCAACCAGCCGAGAGGCACTGCCGTCACCATCCCAGGGAGCTACACAGGCTTCTGACGAGTCCCTCTAGTGACGGTGAGGGGGAGAGAGGGGGGAGGTGGCTGACGGCGGCAAGGGGTGGTCGCCGCCTGAATCGCCCAAGGGCGACGCTGGGCCTGGAATGAGTTTTTTATGTACGGTTCAAAGCCTTGTAGAACATCCTGCGACTGCGTTCCTAGCATAAATTCCACATCTGTACTCAAATACATGTAAAGCGCAATGGTATCCTTTCGCAACAACAAAAAAACACTGCAATGGTGTCAGCAAAATTTGACATGAAGTTAAATCACTAACAAAAATTAAAAATGTGTGGTGCACACACCCTGTTTTTTCTAAAAGGATCTGTGCCACTTATTTTAATCAGATCGGGAGAATCAATACATGTAAACTGCAATTGTATCGGCAAACTTTGACATGAAGTACAATTTTCTCAAGGAGATCACTCAAAATAAAATTTAAAAAGTTTCCTTTTTTAAAAAAATCTGTGCCACTATATTTTAATCGGATGATTTGAGGCTGAAGAGCATTGTTGCCCGTAATGGGACCAAGAGAAGAGCCAACACATGCATCAACATTGTATCGATAGAAATAATAAATTATATTAAATATAATAATAAAGATAAAAGGGTTTAATTGGAGGTGCGACGAATTTAACCTCGTGCCTCTTGCTTTGCTTAGCATAATGCTCTACCAATTGAGCTACATCCCCAATTATTTATTTAATTTACATTATACAAATTTTATACTTTCTTTTTTGAGCAAGATAATCTTACACTTTCTGCCTTCCAAAATTCTAACTGTGTCTTCCAGCATCAATACATACTCCCTCCGTATAGCTTTTAGATGTCATCCTGCGCAAATTCGTTAGTTGGGCAAAGGAAGTCGTCGCTGGCTTGCATACGTTGTTTTGGACTGCAATGCCCCTGCTGCTTCGTATGCCACGCCGCCCGTTCAAGTGCTCACTTAATCACCGCGGGCATTTAATCACCGTTCAAGTACTAGCAGCGCCCTGCATGCTCGCTTTCCCACCAGGTACTCGTTCGCTTGCATGCGTGAGTACTAATAGCGCAGCCTCCGTACTTTCTTTCTCAACCGCGCAGCTTCGTCGCCGCTGCCGCACACGCTGCTTCCTCGCCGCCGCCGCGCACGCTGCTTCCTCGCCGACGCCGCCGACGCGGCCATGGAGTCCGAAGCCACAAAGCTCGCTCGTGTTGTGGAGGTGGTGCCGGACTCGGAGTTTGAAGGGGCGCCAGACTCCGTCTCCTCGGTGGAGGTGGCGTCGGACTCGGAGATGGAGCTCGCGCCGGAGTCCTTCACGCCGGACGAGCTCGCGCCGAAGTCACAGGAGCCGAAGGAGGTCATCACGCCGGACTCCGAGATGGTGCCGGATTCCTTGCCGCCGAGCGCTTTTACATGCTCTCGCTGCGGTCTCGTCCACGCGGAATACAGACTCGGCGCCATGATTTACGCCGGCCTCGACGAGTTCGATTGCAAGCTTTTCATTCCCGATCTCGACAATGTCGTGAGATGGCGATACTATCGTACTACCTGCACACGAGCTCAAGATGCTCGATGAGAAGCGCGAGTGTGAACTAGCTGCCGGGAAGGACGATGCCAGAGCACCAGCAAGATAAATAGCTTTAGTTCTAAATAATTGTTACAACCATGCTCGTCTACTGATTAAGCTACCTAGCATCATTCTAATTGTTTGATGCAGCAAGAGTAGCCTCAGCTTCATCTAGCAAAGATGGTTCACAAGTGATACAAGTTGGCAGCCGATCTTCTCTTTCTAATGTTTCTTTTTGCATGTGAGCTATCTTGAATTTGTTGCAACATTTCACCTTCATAACTTCCATAAAAACACTTTGTAGTGTTAAAAAGATTCTGTTAGTTTTGTGTATCGAATGCTCCATGAATGCCTACAAAACAAGTGTGCAAGAAATTATTCAATGAGAAAATTTGTTGTTGGAGAAATAATGAAACATGTGTGAACAATTTGATCAAATTACCTCTTGAACTGTTGGAACTAGAGCTTCTATTGTTTTTGCATTCTTCTTGTATTGAATTGCTTGAATAGCTCAAAAACAATCCAAGTCAAGAATGTTGAAATCCGGAGAATTAGGTGGTTGACAAATTAGGCGAATATTGAATCCTTCTTGCTTAGCAACCTCACAAAAAACCGAATCATCCAATTTTAAATGGGAAGGTGCATTGTCCTGTTGAATGAAGATTGGTGTACCCACATCTTCTCTTAGCCATTTGACTCGAATGGTAGGCAACACTTTGTTGATCATGAATTCTCTAATCACGTCTCTTGTGATCGAAGTTACGAGGCTTCATAACCAAGTCTCTACGGACACGACCGGTTCTCTGATTACCTCTCATAGCCGGTTTATAAGTAACAAGTGGAAAACAACCAATCCTACCATCAAAAATACAATTCCCATCCCTAAACCTTGGCCGAGCACAAACACACGAGAACATGAGTCTAGGAATGTAATTCTTATTCTTACAAGTCCGATAGGGATCATCTTCTTCGGGTAGCAAATAATATTTTTCAGATTTTTGATAGATGTAGAACCATTTTTCATCAATGAACATAAAGTCAAACAAATCCTTAAATATTGGATCACCAAGCAAATCCCTCTTAATCATGTCAGCACACCACTGCAACATAGACTTCTTGTTAGGTTCAGTGAGATATGGTTTGATGCTACTAGAGTGGCGTCTAAGCAAACGTTTTTTCAAATACTTTTGAATCTTCCACTTGCTCATGTTAAGTTTGGCACACACATCTTCTATGGTCATTCTTTCCTTTAGAGGAATGTTGCACAATGCTTCCAAATCAACAGATATTGCTTTACGACCAACTCTACCTTTCTTTAGACTACAAACCACAACCGGAACAGAGTTTGCAAGTTGAATTTTACCTCGCTTCCATAAAAGTTGAACTGATTGTATGTGAACATCAAATTGATCAGCAACAATTTTAGTATCTTTCTTGCCCAGTTTCCCATTCTTGCTTCTAGCCAACAAAGCTTGATAAACTTATTTTCGGAGCTCTTTAGACATTTGTTTCATCCTTCGGTGAGGTTCTTCAACTTGTTCTTCAATGGGAGCCTCCATAGCATGTTCTACTTGTGAAAAAAATAAACATACTCAATCCAACAATACAAGATGTGTGAAGTACTAAAAGCAAGGAAGCACTCAATCTTACCAGCAAGATTTTGTACGAAATCCAAATCAACCGCGCCAAACTCATCTAGTGGTAAGTTCAAATCAAATCCTATCAAAAGGAAGAGTGGAGTATGAATACGACCGAACATTAGTAATGGCATAACAAACAGGAAAGAAATGACACGTTGCCGTTGCCATTTTCCACCGGCAAATCATCGAGCTCCTCGACATCCTCCACCTGCCGGAAGTCTTCGTCGAGCTCGTCGGCATCCTCCACCTGCTGGAAGTCATTGTCGAGCTCATCGACAGCCTCCACCCGCTGGCTGTCTTCATCTTCAACCGGAAGCTTGTTTAGATCAAATGGAATGGCCATGTGCGAGTGTGAGTGTGTGACGTTGGCTGTTTGTAGTTTGCACCGGTACAAGAAGCTACACGGGGGCTTTAAATAGTAACCCAAGCGTCACACGCCTGGAAAAAAAAGAAATGCAGCTAGCATGCGCGCCTAGCAAAATTTCGCGGCCAACTTGCGCGCGAGTACAAAAAAGAGCGTCTCACTACTGTGACTTGGAAAACTTGAGCGCTAACGCGCCAACCTCGCGCGCACGTCCGCTACAGGGCCATGCAAGCCTCCAACACGCAGCAAAAAAAAAGCACTCGCGAGGACTAGAACCTGAGACCTCCAGTCTTGGCTGCCTCGGGAGAGGCTGCAACAACCAATCGAGGTGAATTCTTTTCATGTTCACAATACACCCGCAGTCCTATTTATAAGGGCAAACAGGAAAACTATACGACATCTAAAAGCTATACAGAGGGAGTACGACCACAACGGGGTAGCTAGGACAAGATGCAATGCAACCAAGTAGTAATATCTTTTTCGACAAGGTTTGCGAATCTTAAAACAAAAGGTTGTTGTAGATAGCTAGGATAAATTTGTATTAAATCATGATAAGTTTCATTAAAAAATAGGCTTTCTATCCCACTGGTTCAAACTAAGTTTTTGTGATCTAGTAAAATCAACACAAAGATCGGAATTTTCAAACTGTTTCGTGGAAGTATTCCATCAATGATACCATGTATTACGAGGTTACAGTGCTCGCCCAGCGTCCACTCGTACGATGGTACTGCGACTGAGGCTATGATGTCGGCAATTAATGTCATTTACTTGATCTCGAGGGTATTAGGGCCTAGCGGGAGATCCTAAGCTTCCCTTGGCTTAGAGGGATGCCCCCACCAACAGGCTGACCGGGTGAAGGTGGTGGGCACAGGGCAGTGAGGCAAGGCAGCGTTGGCGCTGCTGGCCGGGAGGTAAAGGAGACATGTTGGGCGGCGGAGTTAGGGAAGAAGGCAGCTGTAGTAGGCGAACGGCGGTGCTGGTCTGTTTGGGAAGGGGGTGTTAAAATTTAACACCCCATTTTTTATAAACACATGGAGGGGTGTTAAAACTTGCTAAAGGTGTTAAAAGTGGTCCTCCTTTCCACTTTTTCCCAGGTTACCCCTTCTCTCTCCTCCCTCTCTCTCCGCCGGCCATAAATGAGGGGGCAATGAAGTCATTTCCCACCAAAGGTGTTAAAGTTTAACACATCATCCAAACACCCCAATGTGTTAAACTTTAGCTCTATTTGAGAGTGTTAAAACTTTAACACTTGTTAAATTTTAACACAGGGTATCCAAACAGGCCCTTAAGTTCGGTGACGGAGCCGCTAAATTAAGGTTCTGTTTGGATCACCTAGGCTAAACTTTTGCTATTATCATGCTCATGCTCTAGTTGAGAAGCATGAAAGCCAGCCTCTTGGTCTCTGGCAGGAAGGCCATTTTGTCTTGGTGATGAGCACAGCGAGGAGGGCGTGGCCGGGGAGGAGGAGGGCGTTGCCTCCACCAGGGCCGCGCCGGAGCCCAGGTTGCAGCGCCACTGCTTGGCCCGTGCGTGCCAGGGATCGCAGTGGGGCGCCACGCCGCCGTCGATGTCCGGGGAGCTGCACGGCCGCAGGCGCCGGTCCTGCGCTCGGATTCGGCTCGGTCGGTCCTATGCTCAGATTCGGCCATGCCACGCGAAGATGATACCTGGGCCGCTCGGATCCTGCCGCCGGCGGACGCACCCATCGCGGCGCGCGTGGCCCGCCTGAATGGCCCGACGGCATCTGCAGTGAGCATCACTACCCCACCCACCGCCGCCGCCGGCGTCCGCGTGAGTGTCCTCGACGCGGTTGTCCTCCAACCGCGCCTCCTTGGAAGGTGACGCTCGCAGGGGAGGCATCGTCGAATGGGAGGGGGCGCGAGGAGGCGGCGCCGGAGGGAAGGGGGGGCGCGGGGAGACGTGCGGGGAGAGGCGACACGGGAACCGGTGGGTGCGAACGAATGAAGGGTATTTTGATCTTTTTTCCATTTAGTTGGGTTCAATCAGGTAAAGATTTTTAGCTACAGCTAAAACTTAGGATCATGTTTGGATCAAAAAGTGATTAAATTTAACAAGCTAAACTTTAGATGGAGGATCAAGGCCTAAACCACCCGAGTGATCGATAAACAGGCACTTTTTTCAAAAGATCCGGAACGATTCCAGCATTTTTTTCAGCATGTATTAATAAGAAGAGGAGAATTGATAGACCGCTAGTTCAATAACAGTTGAACTCTTAGTGTTCGTTTTGCTTTCAAGATTCAAGCGATTTTCTAAAAGAGGAAAATAATAATTCTTGTCAGCTCAAAAAATAATAATCCGTGCTGCTTTTCTTTCCTTTTTTGAAGTTAAGCTTTTCTTTCCTTTATTTCCCCAGTTTAACGGTTAACTGGACATTAATGGTCAACGACCCGACCGGTGCTAGGAAAGAGACACCACCTGCAGTGTGCAGTGCATGGCGGCTGACGTTGACCGAAGGACGCTACCTAGTCGCCGTCGGGATTCCCCGATCCGCCATGTGCTACTGCTACGGACAGTCTGTTTGGTTCTTTAGGGTACTAAAATTTTGATGCTAATTAGAAGTATTAAATATAGACTAATTACAAATTAATTGCACAGATAGAGTTTAATTCACGAGACGAATCTATTAAGCCTAATTAGTCCATAATTTGACAATGTGGTGCTACATTAATTATTTGCTAATGATGAATTAATTAGACTTAATAGATTCGCCTCGCGAATTAGCCTCCATCTATGTAATTAGTTTTATAATTAACTTATATTTAGTCCTCTAAAGTTCCTATCACATCAAATGTTTAGATACTAATTAGAAGTATTAAATATTTAGATACTAATTAGAAGTATTAAATATAGATTAATTACAAAATCAATTGCACAGATAGAGACTGATTCGCAAGACGAATCTATTAAGCCTAATTAGTCCATAATTTGACAATATGATGCTGTAAATATGTGCTAATTATAGATCAATTAGGCTTAATAAATTCTCTCACGAATTAGCCTCCATCTATATAATTAGTTTTATAATTAACTTAGTTCTCCTAATTAACCTCCGAACGATTTAACATGAACAGATAAAAAAGCAAACACCGCTTAATCATTCCGCGGTAAGCAGGTTCTGCCTGCGCCGCCCCGTCCCTCGTTTCGTCCCTCCCTTTTCGCGAGAGACTTTTGTAAAGCCGAGTCGTTCTCGTCTCACCGCTCGCCGCGTCAGCCCTCAGCCGTCGTCCGTTCTCGCCGCGCATGTTACGGGCAGATCCCGGCGGACGCGAGGCCCGAAAGGTGAAAGCGACCCGCACATGCACACGCCCCTCCCAGGCACTCACCGGTAGCTATTCGAGCGGTCAAAACTTGCATGGCATGTCACTTGGCAGCATCTCTTAAGTATCCTCCTGGCTCCTGCGGTCGTGCCTAATTACCTATGGAGCGGAGTACCACTACACTGAACCTGAGCTTTCACACGGCTGAAATTTCTGTCCCGCGACCGCGAGAGTTTTTTTTTTCAAAAGCTATATCTCACCCGAGTGAAATATGATCTTCCTCACTCAATTTTTTTCTCACTAGGATTTGAGCTCCGACGAGATTAGGAGATTTGGGGGTTAGGGTTTCGGGGTTGCTAGGGTTGGGAACTCACCGGTAGCCTTAGAGGAAGGGCCGGTTGTAGGTGTTTTATACCTGGTAACCTACCGAGGGTATCCCGAGTTAATAGATTGGTCGGTGGGGGATCGTCGGATTTGGAACTTGATGGTAAAAGCGAGGACCCAAGATAATACAAGTTCGGGTCGCCAGAGTAGTGTAATGCCCTACGTCCTGTTTGGGTGTTGTATATTGCGCCCTGCGCTTGGGTGTTGTTTGGTGTTGAGGATTTGATCCTCTTGGTTCATGTTGATCCTGAGGTGGTTCTCAATCTACCGATCTAAATACCCCTGCCCTCCTTTATATACTCCAGGTGGCGGGATTACTAATCGGTTACAAGGTAGAAGTCTTAGTAGGATTATATGGTACGAATCCTAATAGGATTATAGGGGAATTCTAGTAGGATTCTGCCTTCTTCCTTCCTTGCGAGTACTGAGGATCTATCCCCAACACCGGCGGCGGGAGGCCGGCCTGGCGGAGGTGGCGGTTGCAGGGGCGGTGAGGCACGGTGGCGGGGACGGAGAGGACGGAGGAGGAGGGAGGGGTAGCGGTGGGAGGGTGGGTCGCGCCGGCGCCGGGGACAACGCCGGTGAGGCAGAGGGTGGCGCTAGGTGGAGGCGAGCGGATAAGGTGGGGTGACCGGTAGAGGAGATAAAAGAGGAGGCCGGTTCAATAGCGGATCGTATGGTCAAAAAATTCAATCGTGTGAGGGAAAGGTTTTACTCCGGTGAGGGATAGACATTTTTTTTTTAATCTCCGAACGTGCTCTGCATGCACAGCGGCAGCATGTCGGAGCGATGATTTGGCGTCGCCTAACCTGCGAATCCCAGGCAGACCTTCCAATTAAGCTGTCTCACATGCCGGGGTGATTTCTTCTTTGCAGTATCCTATCCGATCCCTCCGTAGCCACACTTGCCCACGCGACTGGCCGCCTCTGCGAGTGTCGGCGTCGGTGTGTCCGCACGCACACGTCGTCGACGGCGCGCGCGAGCACGGCCACACCAACTAATTTTAGTTTACTCGCGCCCGGGGACAACCGCGCCGATTCCGGCCGATCACGCCAGGATCCCGGCGCGGTGCCCGTGGGCCAACGCCGGCGGTTGCAACTGTGTGCAAGCGTCTCAGCGAGCGGACACGCCGGCTCCGCGACGGCCGGCCGGCTGGGACCAGGAGAGGGACCACCCATAACTGTAACAACAGTCGAAGCTACCGGACTTTCTGAACGCATGGGATCCTCTCCGGCCTTGTCCTCTGGCCCCCGTCCCCTGATATTGCGGTGCCCCCATGTGAGCCGAGTAAATAAACTAGCGGACAAGTGGCGGCCGGGGCTTGCGCCGCAGGCCCGCAGCGGGCGCGCGCGGTAGATGTCGCCGCGCTCGCGCCGGCGTTTGGAAGCAACCGGATGGATGGCCGCTCTCGTCCTGCCACCACCGGCGACCGGCGGGCAGTGCATCGGCATCGGTAGAACTGCAAACTCTGTACTGCAAGCTTCTGGAAGGAGCGGTGGTTAAACACTGTGGGATTAGGATTGGGTTAAACACTTCTGAAAATCACTGCGACTGCAAGGGATTCATGTGAACTGATAGAGCTTTCCTTTCCGAAAGTGAGGGCGGCAGAGCAACGAACGAACGAACATGCATGTGCTCGGTGGGTCGGGAGGCCGGGGCTCCGGTTTTTGTGTACTAGCGTTATCATGGTAGTGTGATTTTGGAGGGATTAGCTCCTGGTCGTGTTCGTCTCTGTGCGTAGCACATGCGGAAGCGAGATCGCGACAGTGACTCGGCAGCGTCCCGTCGGCGTCAATCGCCATGCGGGTGCAGCGTCTTTCGTGATCTCACCGATGGCTCACCGCTCGTTTGCAAAGGTTGCCACGGTCCAAATAGCAGCAGCAGCAGCAGCGTGAATCACATTTGGGTTTGCTATATGCAGAGGTGCGGTAAAACTGCAAGTGCAACAACAGCAAGCATGGCTGGCTTACATTCGCAAGAATCTGTAACGGGCAGGAAGAACACGAGTACACGACATCCCTTTTTCTTAACGATGAAGAGACGGAGAGCACAAAAAAAAAAGAGTGTACTTCATGGAAATGCTTGCTTAATAAATCTGGTAAGCCGCTTCTTTTTTTGTTCCGCACATGGAAACGGAATTCAGAAATAGGTAAGAAAATGTATAGATATATACTAGTATTTTTTGAATAACATACAGAAAGGGAACTCGTGTAGTAGACACTAGACAAGATATATTAAATAGAAACATCTATACTCGTGTGGTATGTGCTTTATTTTCTGAGATCTAATTCCACAAATATCCCAATAATCCCCGCACGTGGATAGCCCCAGCTCGTCAGTCTCACTCTCATGGCAGACTGATTGAGCATAATATAATCATTTCGTAAAGGCGACAACGGAAGCTCCTGTATGCAGACTTGCAGAGCCGAAGCTCTAACGTTTAATAATTCCTTAAAACAGTTCCAACAATAATGGAGTAGGATACGTCTTTGTAATATTCAGGCCTCCGCACTTTTGTCCGTTTTCTTTGAGAAATGCATGTGCCGTCGTCGGCAGGAAGGCAGCATGAGAGGTTCAGGGTGCCGTAAGCGTGGCTTATTATACTAGATAGCCATACCAATTGTGAAAAATGGCGCTTCAAAGTTTTCTTTAAAAAAACAAGTTCAGGAAAAACTGAGTGCAGAAAAATACAGAAACTTTGCATGGAATCGGTCCTTATGAAGTGCAGTCTATTTCACCTGGTGCGTCAGATTACCAAAGGATCGGAGTAGATGGTTGCTTATAAATTTTACTGTCTCTAATTCCAGTTTTAGCATGGCCTGGAGAACTCCAAATAACCCTTAAACACCCTTCAGAGTTCAGAGGTCCTTCAGAAACTACGGTCTCCCCAGTGAAGTTAGTACCCAGTTCTTACGCTGCAGGTTTCAGTCGCCAGTAGAGTGTAACCGTGATGCGAATGAGAGAGCAGTAATGCATTACTCTGAAAGGATTGAGTGGTACAAAAAAACACTCACACAACTTGGTACAATGCAACTGAGTTGCTTGCAACCTTAGTCGCAGCTCAAGCTTCTCTCAGCAGCGCAGCAAAAAGATACAAATAAAACTACAGAGAAATCGACACGACGACTGCACACAGAAAGTCTGACACGCGTCACTAGGGGACTGCAGAGACCGTGGAGGGAGTGAAGGACACGGCTCTCTTCAACCTCCTCCTCCTCCTCCTCCTCTGACACCGCCTCTCGCAGACACCCGCACACACATTTCACACGAAGCAAACTCGAGATTCTTTCTTAACCACCACACCCTGCAGTCAATTCTTGGCCACGCATAATAATCCGGCCAAGCGCAGCGGGGGTGAAAGTGAAACCGCCGCTGCAGTTCATTCAGGAGTAGTTCACCAAGGAGCGGTACGTGGCGCCGGCCGTCCAGCCGGCGGGGATGACGTTGTTGGCGACGAGGACCTTGCCGGACTCGGAGGTGAGCCGCAGCGAGAAGGGCGCCCTCAGCGCCTTGCCGGTGTTGGAGTTGTAGCGCCACAGCGCGCCCCAGTTCTGCACCATAGGGGTCCAGGTGCCGCACCCGGCCTCCATGAGGTCGACGGCGCTGAGGTCGCCGTCGCCGTCCTCGAACTCGATCAGGACCTCGAAGTAGAACGGATTGGAGCCTTGGTCAACCCGGAAGGCGATGTTCAAGCCGCTGTACTTGCACGGCACCCTGCGACGGACGACGGAAATTAACACCAAGATTAATTAAGGCTTATCTTGCAAATGCCGGCGCGTGTAATTCTGAATTTTTCAGTAGGTAGTAGTAGCGCATACCTCTTGTACTGGACCTTTAGGATGCCGGCGGCGCGAAGCCTGTCGGCCATGCCGGGCTTCGCCATGGCGCCCATGGAGGTGCCGCTCATGTCGAAGTGGGCCGCCTCGGCGAGGCAGACGCCGCCGGGGCACTCGTCGGTTATGACCACGGTCGCCGGCTGGCCGGAGCACGCTGGGTTGCTGTCGCATTTAACCTGCATTACGCGCGGCACATGAATGCATTCAGTGACCACCCAGCACCGACCACTTTTCACCATTAATGGAGACACACTGCCATAGCAGAGGAGCTAGGCCGTGCGCCGGTGTGACCACACGAAAACTCTGAGGAAATCCGTTGCGCTGACTGACCTCGTAGCAGGCGCCACAGCCCTTGCCTCCCTTGAACAGCGACGGGCTGCCGGCGGAGATCATCGACGAGAAGGGCCGCTGCCCGACGGCGGTCTGGTAGCCGCACGCGCCGCCTGCATATATGGTCCTTGCTTGTCAGAACGCGGTGCAAAGCAGAGTGCACACTAACTGCCTAACCGACAGACAGAGCACAGTAAAAGCAACCGCACTAACCGTCACTGCCGTCGCCGTTGGGGGCGCCGTAGTACGTCGCGCCAGCGGACAGCCAGCCGCCGGAGCCGTAGGCGTCGGAGGCCGAGGGGGTAGCGGTGTAGTTGCTGCGGGCCCTGACAGCCGGCTTGTGGCTCGGCCTGTGCTTGTTGGGCTTGGCGAGCTTGCGGGAGCAAGCAATGGGGCTCACCAGAAGCGCGAGCACGACCAGTGCGCCGAGCAGCAAGGTGTGAGACTTCGCCATTGCTGCTGCAGGAGCTGCTTGGTTTCTGCTGCTTGTTCTAAGCCAAGACTGGTGCAGTGGCAGCTCGAGAGTGGCTCTGAGGCTGAGCTTAGCTCGAGTGTGTGTTTGGTGAGTTGCAGGAGTGGCCAGCAGAGGGGTATTTATAGGCACTTTGGTGGGGATGCAGACGTACGTGGCAAGAAAATTTGGGGATCCTGCCGGCTGAATTAGTGGGGGAGAACGTGACCAGTTGGTGTTCGGGGGAAAAAGTAAACACATCATTAATTTCTGCAGTGCCGGTCTACAAATAATGGTACTGTACGAGCTAAATTCAGGCAAAAATGGATTATGAAGTAGAACCAGCAAACGGGCTTTTTTTTTAAAAAAAAGGTACAATTGGGAACACATGCTGAGAAATTTAATCTGCCACTGTACATGTACTTGTAAGTGCGCACTCTTTCTGGCTGCATCAAATGCGAGTGGCATTCCCTGTTGCAAGTAGCATACTACTCCTAAGTCCCAAAGAAGTTCCAAGTACAATCTGATTAGCATAGAACAAAGGCCAAGAGGTATTAGTACTGGTATTTGGAAATTGGATTAGGAGCTTATTTACAATTTTTTATCTGAACACCGAATCCTCTAGCCTAGGTGCAGAAAAGTTTTGACTTGTGTGAAAAACGTAGAGTACTGAGTAGGAGATTTTAGTTACCACGGTTACTAGTCTAGAAAACGTAGTGTACTTGTGTGCATCACAGAAATGCTCCTAGTCAACAGATATCCCGATTAATCCTGGTGCCACGCATGAAACCGTGTAATTCTTGCTTGCGCTCTAAAACAGGGATTTATACACTCATTTACGAAGATTGCGTATATCATGAACAGAAATAGCAGGTCGAGTGTTCAACCAGAATAAAGCCACGAACTACCAGTAGGGAACAACGCGAACGCGATTTGAGGGGGTGATAACTGATATAAGGGGCGTGGAGTTTGACAAGAGCGTCAATATGGTCTCATAATAATTGTTGCTAATTTAACACCTGCTGGTTGAAGAGTGCCGACAACCATTGGATGATGGAGGCGATCGCGCCCTCTCTGACGCCCGGGATTTTCGTTAAACAAATGAAATCTCACGAGGTAGTTGGCATCAGGTCGTTAGGATGTCCAGGATTGTTTATGAATTCTTGAGGGGAGCCATCTTGATCCCCTCCTTTCTCAAACGCACGGTTGGCTAGTTCATCATTCTGTCAGAGCGCAAAACTTTACTCAGTTCTAACGCTGTCCCGCCTCCCGATCATACAGACGATCGACCGCAGCTTACCTGTCATGCACGAGCAGCGATCGATGCGTCGGCTGCAGCCTGAAGCGCAGCCACCGACCATTCTTTGCGCCAGCGAAGGAGAATGTTCTTCGCCTTGGCCCGCTGCCTCTGCAACTTTTGCACTCTACTGCACATCGCTGCATGCTCACGTTTCACAAATTTTTTTGAAAGCAAATGGTGAGTGACGACCGAATAGTTTGATGCGGCGCCATGTGAGCGGTCGCTAGGTCGGTTGATGCAAAGTGCATTATCATATCGCGCTTTACAAATCACGTAGAGCTTTTGCGGTGTTCAGGGCGGAATGCAGGCGCATTATGTTGTGGAGCCGAGGGTTCAGAAAGGGGAAGCGTCTCGAGCCCTGAGCTGCACATCAGAATTCCGCTTTTGATCTGTGGTCTGTAGCGCTCAGCAGCTCTCGCGATGCTATGTAATCCAAAATACAATCCAGTGTTCTATATTTCAAAAAAGATTGTGCAATAGTTAGCTTTTGAAATCTTGGTGGTTGAAGTGACCCCGCAGGCACATGCATGCGACATGTATGCCTTTGGATCAGATTCGATGGTTGAAAGCCTGAAACTGAAATGGGAGTCACAACGAGTGGTATGTGATTTGTGCAACTGCGCTGTTTGAGACCCGGTGAGTTTCGAGTCCATTGGTTAGGTTTTCTTGGCATGCAAGGTTAGAATTATACTTACCCTGAATCTGACTGAAGTGACCCTATGCTTTATCAGCATGCAGTTCAACATCTGAGCTTTTGGTTAAAAAGAAGGAAGATCAGTGGTTAAAAAGAAGGAAGAGCAGTGGTTACCCATGCCAACAAACTAGCCTTTGTTTATATGACACTACTGTCTACTACTAGTAGTAGTAATCTAGTAGATGGAGGCAGCATGAGGAACTGGAACTCTGTGCAGGGCTGCAGGCTCATGCAGTCAAAGTGTGTGCTCAAAAGTGGTGGCCGGCGGTCAGTATAGGTATAGTCCAGAACACCGAATCGGCAGTTAGTTTGGCCGTTGGGATGGGGCCCACGTGTAGGCTCGATTCGCGGGCAAATCCTGCGCCTCGTTGGGGACCTCACCGCGGTTGGTGCTCGATCCGAGACACGTGGATGTCGGGTTGCCTGGCCGCCTGGGGCATTTGTTCGCAAGTAGTGCGCGCACATGGAATGCTTTCCTTCTCTTTGACCTTGCTTGCGTGCTGCGGGCTACAATAGCATGGCTGCGTGGGGTTGGTTAATTCGTTCAAGTTTTCGGTTCATTGATATGCTATCCACCCATGATTCTTGCATGACCAGTTGCTAATAATAGCCATAAGTTTCTCTAAAAAAACTGTAGTTTATTTTGAAAAAAAGTGTAAATTTTAGCGGTCGAGAAAAATTAAACTTCAGTGCAACAGGTTAATCTCCATTCATGGGTTTACTGGTGGAACACATGTGGTGGGGATGGAAATCGCGGACTAGCATTGCGCGGCCGCCGGAGGCCGGACGGGGCATCTCTGCGTCCTCCGGCGTTGGGCGGTCAGGGTCGCCCTGACACCGGCGCCGTGAATTGTGGAATTTTCAGGGCACCCCGCCGACGATATCGGCACCGGCGCCGGGACGTGATGCACGCGTGGCCTAGTTGCCCCTCCACCCCCACCGACAGCATGCACCAGACGGCTGCGGAAACTGACTGAAAACTCGGCCGTTCGTCCGCGTGCAGCCGCCGAAATCAGGGCCGAAAGGTGCTCCTCCTCTGTCGCGGCTTCACGCCTTGCCGGCCTGCCGCCGTACGCAGCAGCATTGTCCCTCTCTTTCATTTTTTTTTAAAACTCCTCGCCGCGGAGTCTTGCCTTGGAGGCAGCAATCCTCGCCGTGGACAAAGACCTGGCTTGCTGCTGGTGCGTGCGTGTTTACTGTTTAGCCTGATTTCTTTTTCCGCGAATGAACCAGAGATGAACGAACGAAGATGCGTGCCGGCGAGTACGTGGGGAGCTGACCGTGCAGGCCGATACTACGCTTCAATTCCTTCGTGGCTTGTGCTAAACCAAACCTATGTGAAGGATGTATTTAATTTGGAGCCGGCAGCTAAACCAAATCCCACGCAAAATGGAGGCATGATCTTCACATTAATCTCATGCGGAGTGATCTGATGGGAAAATGAAAGAAAATTTTAAAACCCATCTGCGAGACACTGAGACAAGTCTTTGAATCGTAGGGCGATTGAACCGCTTCCAGCGAAATTTATAGGTTCCCAACAAGCCACAGCTCACCAGGCCGAGATCGAGTCCATTTCAGGTTGAAGTCGGAAAACAAGCAACAGTCGAAAGTCCCCCAAAGGCCCAAACGCCCCAAGGCCGACGAAGCCGAACCGTGTTGCACTGTTGTGCAGGCTCCTGGCTGCGGGCCGTGAAAATGGCATGTGGATTTAGATGGCCTGGGCCTTCCGGTTTATGGGCTTTTGGCGGCGAGTGAGAGTGGCTCAGATGCTACCGCCGGCGTGAGCGGGTCCCAGCTCCAGGTCTCCATCTGCTCAGCTGAAAGGAGGCGGGCGACTCACGCTTTGAAACAAGCAGGAGTGCCGTGCCGGAGACCCGAAAAATCGCTGGGCGAGGACGAGCTTAACGACTGCTGATGCAAACAAATGCAGGCTCCATTTTCTTTACAGAACAAGTACAAGCGCCATTTCCAACCGCCACTAGCCATGGCCATCGCACGACGCGCAGCAGATGGACAGGTTCCAGGAGCTTCACGGGGCAAATACGTATTACGGAGAACAAACTGTCGCGGCAGCAATTTTGCTGCCTCTTCAATGCGAGAGCATGCTACACATGAGAACTGTGGATTAGCGTACAGAACTGAAGCCGATAGTGGTGGCTTCTAGAGTCTGGACCTACATGTCTGAACTGTGGACAAAAACCAACTATAGTAAATTCCCTCAATGCCACTAAAAATTATGTGATTTCCATCAATACCATCGTAATTATTTTTTTTCGAAAGGAGAGAGCTTTATTGATTAGGGATTATCACTACAAATGAGTGCATGAACAGACTCAGGAAACGAAAGAAAAGAAACACCTGATGGCTAGATAAGCTAGCTCATGAGCCACCGTATTCCGGTCTCTCCCTATCTTCATGAAAATTAAGCTACTTAGCTGCTGACCTTCACACATGGCATCCATGATTACAGGAGCCACCTGGGACCTGTCCATACCTCCCTTCCTGAGCTTATCAATTACAGTGGAGCAGTCTGCTTCCAACACCGTATCCCGGTCTGCCCACCATGCAACCATCCTGATTCCCTCTAAGCATGCTAGCGCTTCTGCTTCTTTAGCATCTCTGCAGTGCCGTAACCATCTCCAAGTCATCAGTAGAGGTTTGCCCGTGCAATCACGTATAACAACCCCTACAGCTGCTGCACCTGTCTCTATGATGAAAGCCCCATCCACATTGATTTTGAGTGTTTCGCCTGATGGTGGAGACCACTTCTTTGGAGATTTCTGCTGGCACAGCTACACAACTCTCCTCTCATTACAGACCTTCTGCTTTCCTCGACCATCATCCGATGGTTGTTGTGGTCGGATTTGCGATAGTGCGTTGAGGTATTTAGTAAGAAAGACCACCGATCCTGCAATGGATATTTGCTCGCCCGCTTGCAGCACTGCATTCCTAGCGCTCCAACAACGCCATATTAGCATAAGGAAATTGGAAGTAGTGTCAATATCATACCGTGCTAGTAACAGGAGGAGCCATTTCGGTCCCATGTATGTGATGTCCTCTTCCCTTGGCAGTGCGACATGCTTTCGCAACTCTTGCCGAAGCGCTCGTGCATGTGGGCAGGAGATGACAGCATGGAAATAATCTTCCATCCGCTAGCCACACAGCTCGCAACTGCTCGTCTAGTCTAGATGCCTATAGCATTTGTTTGCCCTTGTGGGCATTCCATTTCGGACAACCTTCCATGCAAAAATCCTGACATTGGACGGCACATTCGCTCCCCATATTTTCTTCTAGATTTCTCTGTCCCCATCTATACTGGTACTGGAACCTTCCTCCCCTGAACCATAATTCATTCTCAGCGCTACCTTGTATGCACTTCGCACCATGAATAAATCTGACTTCTCGAAGTTCCATGCTATCCAATCTGGACACGACAATCATGGGAGCTTAATTTTTAGGATTTCAACTACGTCGCAGAGGTAAAAATACCTCCTAACAAGCGTCTTCATCCTAGCAATTTGAAGTTTGATCAACGAGATGCACAACCCTTCGGATCTGGCAGGTTCTAGTGCTTCCAATAAGGCGCAAACCATACAGCCTTGGTAACCAATTATCACGCCATATACAAATGGTATGGTCATCTCCGACTCGCCAGACAATTCCTTCTTTCAGAAGTACCAACCCATGCTCTATTGCTCTCCACGTTTGAGACACTTCACCTGCCGTCGCCATGTCCAGAAGGTTGCCTCTGGGAAAGTATTTAGCACGTAGAACCCGCGCGCAAAGGCTATCAGGGAAGGCAATTAATCTCCAAGCCTGTCACGCCAATAGTGCTTGGTTGAACAAGTGGAGATCTTTGAAACCCATACCTCCGTGACCCTTTGGTAGGATCATCGTTTTCCAGGGTACCCACTGTACCTTGCGTTTCCCCTTATCCGAACCCCACCAAAAGGCACGGATACTTTTCATTAGATCTTCACACAAACCTCCCGTGATCTTGAAAATGCTCATAATATAATTTGGCAGCGCTTGGGAAACTGACTTGATTCCTTCTTATCTGCAGCTGATAGGGCTTTCATAAGTCTCGCTACAAGCGGTTGGAATGTCCCTCGCTTTAACCTTCCATTTGGTGTGGGCAGACCTAAATATTTCTCTTCAAAATTCAGGCGTTCAACCCCTAAAATAGACTTGACTTCCTGAGCCCTCGCCTCATCTCCTCCCTCACGCACCAGTAAGCAACATTTACTTGGGCTCAGGAGCTGCCCCGTGCACTTTTCAAAAGTTGTTATGGCTGATCGCACATTACGAGCCTGTTCTTCGGTAGCACGAAAGAAGAGCAAACTATCATCAGCAAATAATAAGTGTGAAACGCTAGACGCTCTCCTACATACCTTTAGGCCCTCGAGCCGATTCAGTCTTTCATACTGTTTCAACAAGGATGACAAACCATCAGCAACAAGAAGGAAAAGATAAGGCGAAAGCGGATCACCTTGTTGTAAACCGCGCGACGGGGTGAAAGGTACCAGGGGTACCCCATTGAAGCAGACAAAATAGCGCACTGTGGTTACACACGTCATAACCCAATGCACCCATTGATTTGAAAGCCCAGCTTCATCAACAACCTTTTTAGATAACCCCAATCCACACGATCATACGCCTTCGATAGATCGCGCAAAATTCCCCTCTATCACCTATGCTCTGTCTGATGGCATGTATGCATTCAAACGCTATCAAGGCATTATCAGTTATCAACCTCCCTGGAACAAAGGCGCTCTGTTCCTGCGACACAATCTCACCTAACAGGGGCCTTAATCTATTCACCATGCATTTAGAGATTACTTTGTAGATAACGTTGCACAGACTTATGGACCGAAAATCTTTTAATTCCTCTAGGTTGCTGATCTTTGGAATCAGTACAGTGGCCGTCTCATTGATACCCGATGGCATGACGACGTCAGAGAAGAACTTCTTAATAGCACTAATCACATCCTCCTTTAGAATGTCCCAGTGCCTCTAAAAGAAGCGCGCTGAAAAATCATCCGGGCCTAGCGCCTTAAGTGGACCCATCTGGAATAGCGTGTTTGAAATTTCCTAATCAGTGAACTCCTTACATAGGTGGCTGTTCATCTCATGCTTGATCTTTGGCTCGACTAGCTGCAGCAACTCATCAGGAATGACTCCTTGATCGGGCCTATATAATTCCTCAAAGAATGAGGATGCCATCTCCTTCAACTCCTGCATATTCTCACTCCACTCACCATTACTCTGCTTGAGTCTCTTAATTTTGTTCTTCCAGGCTCGCCACACAGCCTGCCTATGAAAATAACTAGTATTTCTATCTCCGTCCTTGAGCCATGCGATACGCAAGCGCTGGAGCCACATCGTTTCTTCCCTGTATAGCAGCTCGTCCATTCTATCTGTTACTTTCCGGATTTCACAATGTTCTATCCCTGGATCCGCCTTGAGCTCCTCCAACTTGGCTCTTAACACGTCCAGCTCTGCTATGACTGACCCAAAGTTCTCTTTTGCTCCAGGTACGCATAGCTGATTTTACCTGATGCAAAGCTGCAGCAACACCTCCCAGCCCTTCACTACTTGGTGTTGTACACCAAGCTTCCTTCACTTCTTGCGCTAGTGACTCCAAGCGTTCCCACATAATTTCATAGAGAAAGATTCGAGATTTATGTTGTTCCTAGTTCTCCTTTCTAATTTCAAGAAATAGCAGGCAATGGTCGGATTGAGAGGACACAAGGTGATGCAATGTAGCGTCACCAAACAAATCACGCCAGCTAGAATCCGCAACAGCACGATCAAGGCCTACCTTAACATTTGTGTCTCCTGAGCGTCCATTAACATAGGTGTAAGGGAGACCCACAAACCCTAAATCAACCAGGTCGCAGTCGCTCAAGACTTCCCGAAATGCCGCCATCTGACTTTCCAGTCTCTCGCAGACAGAGAAGTGCTCAAAGCCCCACATGGTTTTGTTGAAATCACCAACTACTAACCATGGGAGATCAGATACCCCCTGAAGTCAACGAAGAGCATCCCACATAATATGGCGATTTTCTGTTCTCGGCTTACCATAAACAAACGTGGTTCTAAACCACGGATCATGCATGCTCGCGCGTGTAGAGACATCAATATAACGATAATTCTTTTCTATTAAATTAACTTCAACAGACTCATGCCAAAATAGAACTAAACCTCCACTCCTACTGACACTATCCATACTAATGCAATTCTTTAAGCCTAATCTCCAACGCAAATGTCCTACCCTATTTTCTGAATTATGAGTTTCACAAAGAAAAACAAAAGACGGGCTTTTAGATCTCACAAGAGCCGTCAATTCCTGAACTGTGCGAGAGAGCCCGGTCCCTCGACAGTTTCATACCAAGGCATTCATTTTGCCTGGCGGGGCTCGCCGTGAGCGCCTGCCAGGGACTTACACTTTCCTTGTGCATAGACGTCCTCCTCCACTATCGGACTAGCACCAGCACCTTTGTCGACAGTTGTCATCGTCGACGTAAC
>NC_028450.1:33484312-33537689 GCF_000263155.2 Setaria italica
GGATCCCCGCAGCTCTTGCATAGATTTTATAATTGCTCCTGGCTTCAAGATCTTTTTATTCTTCTTCTGTTTGTCGATGTCCTTCGCAGCACTTGGGCTTTTCGGGTGGGACTTTCTCTCATATAGATTGCCATTTTTTGCTTTAGCCATCTGTAGCCTGTCATGAATGCTTAGCAGCATAGAAGGCGTTGTACTGGCAACGCCCGTTTGTGCAGACAAAGATCCCTCACTAGAGTCGACAAAGGAATTTAACCTCGAGACTCTACCTTGCACATCCGCCAATGGAGCCTCTGGCTGGTTTTGGACAGGAGCAAAAGTAGATACATTGGGGTCGAGGAGCCCCTCATCCACTGCCATTTTTTGGACATCTTATGCCAGCGAACTTTCCACCTCCAGATCGACCGCCACCTCTCCAATTGGTGATTCATCCATCTTTTCCACAAACACTCCTTATTTCACACGTGCGCTCTTGCTAGCATTTTGGTGAACGCCACCACTGAACGCTGAATAGCTATGCGCCCCTCCACTCATCCGCGGCTTAAGGGAAGCAAGCACCCTATCTCACTGACCACTACTAAAATTCAGACGGTCTAGTGAACCCATTGTAGCGCATAATGATAAGAGCATCTCCCCTATACTTCCATGGCCCTCCTCGGAGCACATACTTCAGCCCGCATTCTGACTTGAACTCCAGCAGGTATCTATTATCTCTGAGGTCCCTTGAGACCACCTCTCCGTTGAGGTCCCAAATGCCGCACATCTCTGAGAAAACACTACACCATTTAAAATGACGCCCGGTATAGAATCTAGCAATCACCAGTCACTTGTTCTACCTACCAGCTTGCAACTCCTCTTCCTCAAAAATAAATTCATCTTCATCTTCTACTGTGTCCAACGGTTGCTTGCCATGGACAATCAACCTTCTATCCAGGTTCGCTTGATGGCGAAGGTTCCCTTCCACATCGTCCAGGTCGCCTGCAGCCTGGGATCCAACTTCGCGATCACCCATGGCACCAGTTCTTCCTTCCTGCTGCAAAAGCTTCGAGTTGCCAATGTTCCCCTCGCAGCTCATTGTACCAACTGGGGCGTTTCCTCCACGAAGATCACCGGACGTTGGTTTCAGGTGGGCAAATCTCTTCACCAGAGATCCCGTATCACCCCCCACCACAGACCTTAGATCAAGAGCAGAAGAGATGGTGCCGCTAGGGTAGCCGAGGAACCAAGAACAGAGCAACCCTAAGACTTGAAACGGCAAACAAAGATATACCTGTCGTGGCCGATACGGAGACTCCTGTCGCCGTACGGTGATCAGATCCCAACGCCGGCCAAACCAAGCTCGAGAGGAACGTATCCGCGATTTGTAGCTGAACTGGACTCAAACACAGCCAAACCCTAGATGAGTTGCTGTAGATCGACGGAGAACTCCCGTCCAAACTGCCCACCGCCTCCCGGCAGACGCAGTAGACCAGCTTCCTTCCCTGACAACGAGCTCGCCAGAGAAATCCTAAGACCTAGATGCAAACTCCGAGTTGCCGCCGAGTCACCCTCCCGTCGCCTCCGTCATATCCGGAGTTTCTGTATTTTCATTCTATCAGATACCATCGTAATTATTAACTTCCCTTTACTGCCATTGATTTAAATTTCGCATCCCCTCAATGCTATTTCTGTTGGCTGGCCGTCAGAGGAGGGTAAAGTGACAAGTAAAATGACAATTTTATCCTTATAACATATTTCAGCTAATTCCCGCCATTGCAGTGGGACGGCATGTCGCTTGATAAAGAAAACAGATCATTGCTACATGCTCCCCAACGCATGAAAATTTTTTACAAGAATACATCTTCACATTTTTTTTGTGTGTGTTTTATTGGACGAGAAGCATCATTGGTCGACTTTCACATGGACGTACTGAATTCACAAGGACTGAAAACCTCGCGAACTTATCTAAACTCGAAATTGCAGATCATACAAAAAATAGGAAAATTCTGATCACCGTTTAAAAATGCAGAAAAGAAATCACCATAAAAAAGTTGGTTCTTCTAAATTTTATTTCCCATGTTGTTTACATAGTCCACAGATTCACAAATCCAATCATCCATCGTCATCATCGTGTGATGCGAAGAACAAGGAGAAGGAAAGGAGGACAAAGAAAGAAAAAGCAGGATCCGCTCGGCAAGCCGGCCTTGGTTCCATTTGGGTCGGCCTGTTCCGCCAGGATCACCAATTCGTCATCAAGCCATGCTTCTCCGGCCGTGTCTTGCCCAGCTGCATCCCACGCATGATTTGCCCACCCGAGCATCCCGGCGGCGTATGAGCACTCGTCTCGGCGGAGCATGCAGCGCGCCCGCCTGCGCATGGCCGCGAGACTCTTGCCGGAGCGCTAGGTCTAGGTGTCGTCGAATCGTCCAGGCCCCATGGAATCTCCACAGTTTCTGATTTGGGAACTAGGATTTGTCCATTTGGGGATAGGCTGGAGTCGGGCGCGGGATTGGCCTGCCGTTGTGTTACTTTCTCAAATCCAGAGAAAATCCAATACGAGTAGGCAATAGGAGGCAGGGAGCGGCTTCGATTCCACCGGTGCGAAGGCGCGGCCAGCAGCAGGCGAGGCGGGGCTCTAGAGCCTGGCCGCCGGCGTGATTGAAGATGATGGAAACGAGCGGTGGTTGAGATTGTGGGCTTATGTTGTCATTGGATGAGGGGCAAGTTTGGTAGTTGAGAATAGACGGAAGTGGCTGTTTGGAGGGTGGGCCCATCTGGTCAGTGAGCAACATTTAACAGCAGCTGACGGAAATGGCAATCAAGGAAGAGGAAATTTTATTCAGTGGCAGCAAAGGGAAGTTAAGAATTTCAATGGTATTGAGGGAACTTCTATAATTTCTAATGGCATTGAGGAAATTAAGAATTTCAATGGTATTGAGGGAACTCCTTTAATTTCCAATGGCACTGAGAAATTTTTCTCTTCTTCATATGGCGGCAGCAGCAGAATTAGCGTCTGCTCTCGCTGGAGCTGCTCTATGCTGGACTTCTGATACAACGTCTTTAGATTCTGAGCCTGATTTGACGGCGTCGGCCAACCTCCGTTGAAGTGTCAACCGACCAAAACGCTTCGAAACAACCGCAGTTGAGAAAAGGGTGGATCCAATAACGAGGGTGATCCTATAAGACTGAAGAAATTAGCAATTGCCTGAGTCATGTTGAAGGTTTTTTTAGAACAGTTTTTTTTTTTAAAGATCCGGCACCATCACCGGCATTCATTAATAATAAGAAGAAGAATGTTTACATGCACAAGATACGCAGAGTAACAAGGGGGTCACCATTCAAAGTAGACTACTAGAAGAACAAATTAAATTAAAGCGAATAGTCCTTAAGATAGTGTTTGGTTCGTGCTAAGGTAACGTAAATGTAAAACGAATCAGATTACAGTGTATTTGACGACGGAATAGGTGATTACCCTTTTTGTTTGATCGCACTATGGTAACGAATCAGATTACGGTGTGAGCGTTGTATCTGATTACAGTGGAGGGGTAACAAGCTGATATAGATATTATTTAAGTAAGGGATTCAATTACAGTGTCAATTGATTACAAATCTCCGCAACTGTAATGGGATTCGCTCCCTTCCGTAATCAGATACCAAACACCAGACCCAGGTCCTTAGCATCAGCCAATATCTTACCACATCACGCAGCTCCTCCAATAGTTGCTGTCTGGATTTCCATAGTTACCGAAAAATCCGTCCATTTCTCTACCACTAGTGGAGATACCCGTGCGACACGCACGGGTTTAAAAATAAATTACATACAAGATATTTATTAATGTTTTGTCAACAATCCATCATATAGCTAACTAACTCGTACGCTGATTGATCATATACATCTTCAGACTTTGGTCTTGGGATGAATGAGCCAGGAACATGTAGTCATACAAGTATTTTAATGTAGTTTCCCTAAACAAACAACATATATTTTCTTCACATTTCTCAAACACCACCCTCAGGCTCTACTCCTCCATGAGAATCTTATTCTCATTGCCGTTATCATTGACACCTCCTTCTATATCCTCATCTTTATCTTGAAGGCACGTCTTTCAGCCATCTGTCGGGAGAGCGTGACTCAATTATCTTTCAGCCAAAAAATATATAATTCCTGTGGAATATGTATTATGATTCACCAAAAGTCTACAATACTAACAGAACAACTCATACGTGGTTAAATTTCAAGGTTAATATCGCTATTTATTTTTATTCCTTTCCAACATATAGGAGCAAATTGTTCCAAACCGGCATGTATTTTAGAAAACCAGGATAGCAGCCTTGAGTGGAACAAGCAGCTCATTAATGAGTTATTGAGGTGTACTGCAAATAGTTAATTTAGATGGGAGAAACAAACTAACCTCTACATTATATAATTTGCCTCATCTTGGCTAATAAGTTTTGCAGATGACAGTGGTCTAGTAAACTGAGCAATATTCCAGAAACCAACATCAGGTTGGCTTGCAAAACAGTGCCTAGTAAAATATTCATGGAAAGAAGCAGGGCCCTTATCGTGTCACGGAAAAGCTACACCCTGATCGACTCCATGGGCGCGTGAGATGCAGCCTTAGCCTTTGCAGATCAACATTGAGTGCACAAGAAGCAGGCTCTGCAGATGTTTCAGCTTTTCCTTTCGTCCCGCAAGACAAGAAAAGTTCACAATAAACTTATGACAAAACTATCCATGCTAAGAAGATATCAACCTAAAAAGCACTTTTTATTGCGATTAGCTTTAATGCATCAGGAGGGTATTCTTCACAAAGATATCAAACAAGTATATAGAAGCATAAAGGTTGAACCAGATCTCTCAATAAAAGCTAACCTTTTCAGGATCCGTCTAAAGAAATACTTTTTCTCTGTAAGTCGATTTCTGATCTTTTGTTCAGGTAGTGCATCAAAGAACTGGCAAGGATTTTCATTGTTTTTATGCAGCCTGTCTAAAAACATTTTGTGAATGTAGGGACAATACCTATGAGCTTAATAGAAATGGAAGCAAAACCTTTAAGAACAGAATATATTTTAGATTTTTGAGCCTCAGGCAAAGCCAAATATGGTTCAACAATATTTGAATAGACTCATTTTCGTGATTCGTGATATTGCCTAACTATTTAAAGAATATCACATAACATTGCTATGTCCAATACTGAAATCTGAGCTATCATTAGATAGTGGACAGTGATATAATGGCAAGGCAATGAACAAAGTGCCATTGTATCCTGGTTTAAGCAGCAGAAACAGAAATCCTTTTTAGGTCATATGGCTACATCTTCAGGCTCAAATATTGGTCATTTAACTATCTAATATAATGGGCCCTTAACATTAAAGGCCACCATGACCAAGCGCGAGATCACAACACCTCAAGGAGTCGTTAGTTCCCCAGACCTCATTCAGCATGGAAAACAAATGAGAAAGAAAACAAGAACATAAGCATCACCCTACCAGGCAAAGCAAACATCCTATCAAATATTTCCCTACCGGGCAAAACAAACATCATATCAAATCTTTTCCTAACAGGCAAAGCAAATATCCTACGCATTGCTACGTTAGGTTTCAGTTATAGCAAAATAATTTAGAGCAGCAATTGCGTGAAATATAGCTGTGAGCTCATTTTTCGAATAACATGATTGACAGCTACAGCAGAATGGCTTGTCTAGTTCACCTATTGGTGCCACTCCTGTTGTCATTGCTTAGTTCTTCTACTTTCCTTAATTATGCACAAGAAAAATGGGACAACGAAGTAGATAAACTGTCGCAAGGGAAAAAGCTCCATTTCACAGCAGATGCTAACTTGCGAGGCATTGTCCCAAGAATATGGAGTTCCTGGATGTACCTGACTGCAGTGATATCCCCTTTAAAAATTCCTAAGTTCTCGTTTTTTTCCCTTGTTCATTTCTGCAGTAAGAAAATTACGATAACTAAACTCAAGAACCAGAAAGAAAAAAAAACAATATCATGACTGCCATGTATCTATTATCTATAGAAACAAGAATCAAAACCAGGAAATGGAAGAGAATCCTTCTGCATCCTTGAAAATTATAGATTTTATATCACTGGACTAAAAAAGCTTGCCAAAAAATCATATTATATCCTAAAACTGATAATAGCTACCTCACGAAATTTGTAGCCAGAAACATTACCTTGCTGTAGAGGCAGAGCTAGTTAACTGTGGCATTTTGTCAAACATCTTCAGGATGGAAGCAAATGAAGCAACAAAAGCTCCCTGCACCTGATGGCATTTTATCCGATACTGAAATCTGAGCTATCATTTCTAAACATTGGCACTGAAAACCCAAGTAAAATTAATTTTCACAGTATTCGAACTCAAGTGTAGATGGGAAGATTCGAACAAAATGAATAGAGTTCTCATTGTCCTGGGTGCCAACATATAGCTTATCTTTGTGGCAACATTGCATACAGATGATTTCCTAACATTAATGATCACTTGATGTGTTGCATTCAACATAAGTAATTGAGTTCAACTTACCAGTTGGCATTCGGAAACGAAACTCCACTGTCAGGCCAATCATCAAAGATAGGGATCTGACTGCTGCAGAGGGGCCAAAAAAATAGACAGATCAATTAAGTTTAACAACGTAGAGGATGGTGTATTTACTAAATCGTACCAAGACAATTTTAAATCTGAATATTGAACACAGTGCATCCCCATAATTCCAATAATGATTCACTTCAAAACCAAATGGATCGAACTTACAAACAATGATATTCGTTTGTTTGCGTGATGAATAACCCATCCTGCACAAATTCTGCTCAGCTCCATGGCAAAAAAAAAGTGCACATCCTCAAACCCTAGGTCTTGGAGAGAAGGATGTACCTAGGGGGCATCGCAGGGAGACCTCGGTGCAGAACAGGTGAAGAGATCATTTGAGCTGGAGCCTCCCTAGCGACCTTCTGCCTTGCACGGAGGCGGAATCAGCTACGGTGATGAGGACCAGCAGCACCGCCCCTTGCGGGATCGACTACACCGCTGGATGGCATCGATGTTGCGGACGAGGAGCCCTAGCCTTGTCCACCAGGTCGTCAAGATCCTCCTTCCCGCTCATCGCCGCGGGTTGCGTAGCAGGCGCTGCGCTCACGGTCTCCGCCTCCGCCTCAAGCTCGGGCTCGGGCACGGGCACGGCTGCCGCCACAGCCGAGGACACAGCCGCGGGCGGGTCGGGGGCGGCGGGCTGCGGCGCGTCGGGGGCCAATGCGCGGAGGCAGAGCGGGGCGCGGCGGTGCGCGGGGGAAGGAGGTGGACGCGGAGGGGAGCGGCAGCTGGCGCCGCGGGGGGAAGCGGTGTCAGAACGAGCAGAAACTCGGTCCTTGTTTAGTTCCCAATTTGGAAGTGGCAAAATTGGCATTTTGCCATAAATGCGACACTGTAGCGTTTCGTTTGTATTTATGAATTATTGTCTAAATATTCACTAATTAGGCTCAAAAGATTCGTCTCGCAAAGTACAACAAAACTGTGCAATTAGTTTTTGATTTTGTCTACATTTAGTACTTCATGCATGTACCGCAAGTTTGATGTGATGGGGAATCTTCTTTTTGCATAGTGCCAAAGTTGGGAGTTGGGGTGAAGTAAACAAGGCCAGAGAAATCAGCGAGCAAACGAAGTTCGGGGCTGTTTGGATAAAGTTGCGCCCTTACATATAGTTCGGATGCTAATTAGAAGGATTAAATATAAGTTAATTATAAAATTAATTGCAGAATTTCTAGGCTAATTCGCGATACGAATCTATTAAGCCTAATTAATCCATCATTAGCAAATGGTTACTGTAGCACCACATTGTCAAATCATGACTAATTAGACTTAATAGATTCGTCTCACGAATTAGACTCCATATGTGTAATTAGTTTTGTAATTAGACTATATTTAATACTTCTAATTAGTATTAAACATTCGATGTGACAGGTGCTAAAGCTTAGCTCGCGGGAGCCAAACAGGCCCGAAGAAGGGAACTGAAAGGGGAATGAAGTGAGTGGATTCAGTAGAGCAGTAGCGATTGATAACTGATAAACACCAAGGTTTCAGGTACAGAGATTCACCAGATCGATTACCATGACGGCTACTGCTTAACTAGAATACGTACTAGGGTTCGTACTTCTTCGATAATGACCACCAACAACCGGTCTGGTCCCATTACAAGCCAACTAAACGGTAAAAGTAACAATGAGCTGTTACAGCTCTATCGGCGTTACTATTGACGGTCTGAAACACGGGTGAAAGCTACAGAATGGAAGGGAAACGTTCTCCGCCGTCGGATGAAGGATGGACGGCTCGCTGAAAGTCGCTGAAACGTTTTAAGTGGCGCCGACTTTGCTTCTGAAGAACTGAATGAACTGAATGGCTTCTTAACTGAATGGCTGGTGTCCATCTGAATGAACTGCGCTCCTGACAAGCGGCGAGGGGAGCGGGCGGAGGAGGAGGGAGGCCTGGAGCGCACTGATGGCGGCGGAGGAGGGTGAGTGACGTCGATGTGGTGGGAGGCGCGTGAGTTTTTATGCGGTGGAGGCGGCGGCGTCCAAGTGCGGAAGGAAAGGAGGGGCAGATTGAGGGAGATGGGCGGCGTGATTGGCGGGCGGGACAGGCGCGAGTATGGCGGGCGGCTGGGCGGGTAGCTGCTAGCGCGGTGAAAAGAATAGGCGTGATTTGGCGGAATCATTTTCTATCAATTGATTTTTTTTGTCCGGGGGTTCTTTCGTCACACCCCAATCCTAGCCCTAGCAGGTGGATCCTCTGTGAGGGGTAGGACAGAGGGGTAGGGGATCTAAATCTAGGTAAAAATTATTTTCAATTCTCTCCCTCTTTATAGTATAGATAATCGCCACATGGTCAGAATGACTAATGTGCGGATACCCCGTTTATTTGACGTATCAATTGAAGTCCAGAACAGTCATATTGAAGTTACTACACATGAATTAAAATTTAAAACTAATCTTACAGATAAGGGATCAATTGAATGGCAGTTCTGGACCGGTGATAGTACGAGGAATGAAATAGATATATCCTGTACTGACAGGTAGTACAAACAAAGTATTCACTGAGACCTCTTTGGATGTCCAAGTGCTATATTTTAATTCTGCTTCCACGTTTTTTGTGGTTGGGACTTGGTAGTGCTAAAGCTTGGAGGCACCTAATGTCTAAATCTCAAATGTGGATGGCTGTCGTATAATCTAATATAAATATGTGGTGTGACTTTCTCTGTTTACTTTATAAAAAGAAGGGGAAAATAGGATGTATAGTATACCACCAAATCATATACGTAGTAGCAAATAAAGTCTTTAGAACTCCAAAAAAGGTTGATGGTCCATACCTATCAAGAACATCTTCTCGTTGCATGGTAGAGAGCAGACCATGAGTGCACATCAGCAAAGAACGGTATCCGTGATAGTTGATACCCAACTTCGGCCTTCCGGATAACATTTGTTGGTTCATCTGCATAATTTTTGAAAACTTTTCTCGTAACTTGTCCCTGATAGATCAGAAAATACTTCGTAGGACCAGAAAAGAATACTACAAACAAGAAGAACAGGACCTTGTCATATTCTTCTGATAACAACAAAAAAGAATAACAAATGAAGCTCAATCATATATGTAATAACAATCTACAGATCCAAACATCTATGACCAGCCTTATTTCCTCCTCCATTATACCCATTGGAGGAATAACAAATGAATTATGAGTAGATTGAGGTCATCTCGTTCAAGATATGCTGGGAAAAACATGAAGTTGATCTTTCCAAAAAAAAACAGGTAGAAATGTAAAAGAGGGCTCCCTCAATACAGGCTTAATTAGGAGAGCATACCCAAAATCGACTAGGTATTTGCACATCTTTCCATTTCCTGTAAACATGAATAATAATATGGTAAGAGCATGAAGTCATTCCTATTATAGTTATAGCACAGAAAAGGCCATTAAACATGTAGGCACTACGGGAACCGTAAATTTGCCGAGTGTTTTTTCTTTGCCGAGTGATTTTTTTCGGACACTCGGCAAACAAGCTATGTGCCGAGTGCCGAGCCAAAAACGCTCGGCAAAGAGGGGCTTTGCCGAGTGTCTTGACACTCGGCAAAAAAAAAATTTAAAAAAACTTTGCCGAGTGTCCAGATCGGAACACTCGGCAAATGTCAATAGTATATCTCTTCCCCGGCTCCCTACCCAGCACCCCACCCTCCCAACGCGCCCCTCCTTAGCTTCCTCCGCGCAACACTGCCCGACGCCCCCCTCCTCTTCCTCCTCGCAACACCGGCCCCCCACCTCCCTCTTTTCGCCGCCGGCTAGCCGCCACCGCCGTTGCCCCTTCCCTCCCTCTCCCTCTCCTACCGGCACCCCTCCCCCTCCTCTCCCCTCCTCCCTCCCTCGCGCGGCCGGCCCCTCTCTCCGACGGCGTCTCCGGCCGCCGCCCCGCCCCTCTCCCCAGAACCAACCGGATCCGGCCGCCGCACCGCCCCTCCTCCCCGGATCCGGCGGGGACTCGCGTCGGGGGCCCCGGGAGCGGCGGCGTGGAGATGTGGTGGTGGTGGTGGTGGCCGGCAGGAGGCAGCTCGTGGTGGCCGGCGGGAGGGAGCTCGTGGTGGTCAGCGGGCTGTGGTGGTGGTCGGCTGTGGTGGTGGTGGCCGGTTGTGGTGGTGGCAGCGGCGGCGGCGGTGTGGATGGTGGTGGCGGGCGTGGATGGTGGCCGGCTGTGGTGGTGGCGGCGGCGGCGGCGTGGATGGTGGCGACGTGCTGGTGGTGCGGCCGACGGTGTCGGCGTGCCTTTTTTTTTATTTTCTTCGAAAAAATGGTTTGCCGAGTGTTTTCTGGGCACTCGGCGAAAGCTTTGCCGAGTGCCCGACCGAAAACACTCGGCGAATGCTACTTTGCCGACTCAAATTTTGCCGAGTGCCAGATGCCGAGTGTAACACTCGGTGAATTTGTTGCCGAGAGTATTTTAGGTTTCGCCGAGTGCCCCTGGCACTCGGCATAAAACCTGTGTCCGGTAGTGAGGCATGCTAACCTGAATCATCAACAGGCAAGATCGACGGAGGCTCTTGTGACATTTTCTGCAGCAGATGTCATACCAGCCTGTCCTATAATCTTTAGTATATTTGTACTCGATATACCAGGACAAAACTCTATGCTATTGGAGAAATAAATATGGAATACAGTTCTTTCATTAGTGAAATGCAGGGAAACTTTGAAATGTTAATTTGATTTTGAGCAGCTGAGGCCCAACCCGTTCCATTAACATGTTACAATAAGAGTAAATCCAAATTAGCAGAGAACATTCATGGTTATATTACAGCAAGTGCAAGAATTCACGAGTGTTAAACTTCTGGCTTTGCCAGGAAACTACCATGTAACTTAACATATCACTAAATACACTAGAACTACCTTAATCTCCATTGACTAGAAAGAAAACGATGTCACATAACTTACTGGGGATTATGCCTGCAGATGGTGGACTCTTCCCCATCCCCTAGAAGAATTTTCCTCCAGAGAAAGAATAACTATCACATATGTGCACATTAAATAGGAAGAAGCATCCATTGCTAAGGTAGTAGACAATCAAATTAGCACTCATACTTCAAAGTGAAACCACATACCTCTTCTTGAGTAGCTTTCGTGATGTTTTTTTTTTCGCTTGAAATTTAGCACTCTTCAATGCAGAGCGCAACCTGAAAACACAAATCAACTTATGCAAATTAAACAAATTAGGGAACATACAGATCTCTTCCACTTCGCCGTGCCAATTACTTCATGTGCCGCTCCTCCAATGACAGCAAGGTTGCCTGCACGAACTGAGCTTAAAAAAAAATTTCATCAAGCAACGGGGCAATGAGCTTCAAAAATGGCCAGCTGTCGTGCCAAGATTGGAGTGTTTGAGCAATTGCATAGCGCCCTTTGAAGCAAATGTTCAACCTCCTAATGTGCGCCCTGTGATGATTTTAGCGTACCCAAGGTGAGGAATGACGACACAAGACCCATTGTAGCAGTGATGGAACAAAGGCCATTAGAGAGCGAAACAGAGGAAGAAATCAATTTCCAGCGGGAAGGAGATCATCGATGCCAAAGAGGTTGTGGTGTGTCCCGAGAACATATTCCCCTTTGTTTTTTTCCAAATAATCCCAGAATTAAAGTTTTTCATAGAAGTATAGAAATAATAAATTAATTAAAATATTGTAAATTAAGTGTAATTAAGGATCCACAGTGAGTCCAAGCAGATATTAGGATTAAGTAAAATTAACAAAATGGTTGTCATATGGTTTTGGAATTAACTAAATAATAGTCCCTGTCAAGTATATATAAATAAATATTTAAATTTTTTTGAAAGGCAAAATTGTGGGGAAGTTCCCAGAGTACTTCAAATTTTAAATTATAAAGAGGCATAATTACAAAGAGTGGCCCCATACCTACACATCGAGGGAGAGGGAGAGGGAGAGGGAGGGAGGGCATTAGATTACGGGTGTGTTTGACAGAGCTAATAGAGCAGATTCTCTGTTGAATACAGCAGGAACTCTGCCGAATAGTTTTTCAGAGAGAAGTGATTTTCTACTGATTTTGTGAAGTGATTCTCTGAAATGAACTAAGTGGCTGGGAGCTGAAAAAAGTAGCTTTGAATGATTCCGTGAAGTGATTCTCCATCTTGATTTTAAGAGTTTATGTTGGAGAATAAAAAAGAATCACTTTCAACCACAAAATCACTTTTCTCAGAGAATCATCTCCCATAAAGAATCACAACCAGATGGAGCTCTACCAAACAGACCCTACATAGTATAATGTAGCCATTGTACAATTGGGGGTATGAGCTCTTCCTCACTCTTAAAAGTTTATCCTCCTCCTAACACTAACCATACCTCTCTCGAAAATCTTACTGTTATGTATTTTCCAGATTTCCCAAGCAGTAATAATCATGATCACCATAAAAAACGGCAGCGCTGATGCATGCATTGGAAATGATCCTTTCATGGATGAAAGATGCACTGTCCCACCTGATGCTAAGTTTGCTCCAGCAGGCAGTGGAGAAGCTACAATAAAAAAAAAGATGGTCTTTGCCTTCTTCCACTCCATCTTGACATAAATCACAATGCACTCCTGATTGAACATTATAGTTGTGGCACTTCAAAATATTTGTGGTGTTTAGCCGGTCCACAGCCATATGAAGAATTTCAGCCTTGGCGTGCATTTTGACTTCCAAACCAAAGAGAAGGTTCTAGGTGCTTGCAGACCTTGATAAGACAATCTGTACATTTTGCTGGATGTATAAGCATTGCTACCCCATAAGAAAGTCCACTCATCAGATGTCGTCTCATCATAAGGAATATTGGATAGGATGGCCTACATATTTTGGAGTTCCTCGTATGCTTGCTCTGATAAGGTGTTGACGGCAGTTAGCACGCAAGTTTGAACTGCAAGCGCACGGATCAGTTATAATTTTTCCCTTAGAGTATTCCCCAAGGTTCATCAATCCGTGGAAATAAGGTTACAAGATCTAGACTAAGTAAGCATCAGGAAACATGATTCGAGTTGCAAAGTGATTGTGAATAGGCATGAATAGATATGGATAGATAAGAAGCATGAGCAGATGTGAACAAGAGGTAACTCATCTAGAGCAAAGCCTAGACTATGCATATGTTGTAGTTCTAGCTAGATGGTAAGCAAACACATGGTTCTCATTCAAAACATCTTTAAACCACCACCTCCGGTCTGACCCCCAAAAACCTCCACCTTACATAGCATCAGATCCTGTCACGATCCTACCTATCAGTGCAAGCAGTCTAAGGGCATGAACATAAAGCACATATCTAGTGTTATGATAGATCAGGCATGCAATTCTAGTCACCATGAATACAAGAACACCCTATGCAATCTACTACATAAATAAATTGGAATAAGCAAACTCATAACAGGAGAAATCATAAAAGGAGACATATAGATCGCTATTGAAGCGGAACCAATCTATTACTTCACCATGAATGATTGTTCATCACAAGATCTCCACCGAGGCCATACCCACGACTTGTGAATCCTAGCTCTAGAACTCCAGTGTAGATCTTCCTCTCAGGGTAATCACGCTGGCAAGAGCCTAGCCTAAGCTAGCCTTCAAACAACTGCACGGCCCTCAGCTCTCTGTAGATGATTGTCCCTCAAGTTCCTCGGCTCCTTCTATTTCGAATCTTCAATCCAATCTGCGTGCTCGATGAAATATCGGGGTATTTATAGTCTGGAGAGGCCGTCATCCAAAAGGCAAGTCTATTTGGTGAGGGAAAGGCCTAGGCCGATTGGCTTGGGGGGTTTAGGCCGATCGTTCTGGCCCTTCCTTTTACCCCCTCTCGTCCAGCTTCGTCGCCTGGTCTTCTCTGATGTTTGGAAACTTATTTTTACTTGCATGCGGGCTTGGCACGTCGATAGCCTCGGGATAAGTATGGATCTTGATATCTTTCCAAATTCCTGCTTGCTTCCATCTTTGATCCTGAAGTGAACTTACCACATCTTGTGAAACTTAGTCCCTAAGTATTCTTGGAGGAGTCCTCGCCAAAGATGAGCATGAACGGGGCCCAGGGACCCTAGGCCGATCGGCCTACGCCCTTTTTGGACCTCTAGCCTTCGTCTTTCTCTGGGTTGTTGCTTGTTCTGAGCCTCATCCAATTATGCTCCAATTAAGTTCAATTTTCTATGAAAACAGAATGTCCTCCAAAATACAATGCATATGCAAAAATGATCCGATTATTGAGTATGATCAATAGTTATGATATCATTTGTATGTCAATATTGAAGATAAACAGGAGTAAAAGTGTGTAAATAACGAGCGTCAACACAAGGGGAGAGTAAAAATGGATGCAAGGTCTGTTGCCGCCACGACAGCTTTGACAGAGATCTTTTGATTGCTTGTAAAGGAGAACAGCCGAGGACAAGTGTCTCATAACACATAGTCAGACAAAGATCCTCCTAGAATAATACTGTGGATCCATCTCGCATAATGCATTTGGCAACTCCTCTGTACAGTACATTTAATCTTAATATGTGTTTCCACCAAAAGGATCCAACCTCTCTTGCTGCATGAGGAACTTTATCCCTGTAATAAGATGACCAAATAAAATTCACCCAGTAAATATCTAACTTTTGTAGGAAAAGCTAGAAAATCAGTATGTAGCTAGTTATATTTTCAAAAGTGTTAGGAAGAAAAGGAGCTAAATAAATTGTTAATATAAAATCTAATTCATAATAACTAATTTTTAGATTAAAATTTGAAAAAACGGAGAGTCTATATTGAATATACTATGAGAACAAATAAGGGACACTGCCGAGGGAATGAAGGATTTGTAGGAGTACAAATTGAAGTAAAACATAATATTCATGCACCATGTTTTGTTGGTTTCACGGTTTTATCCCAAACTAAGGGAGACTAATAACTACTGATCAGCAAGGATGACGTAGAAGCATCATCATGAAAAGGCATATGCAACTTTTTGATAAATTTCAGAAATTATGTATTGATTGATTGTAAATTTACGTCATCTTAGATAAAGATTTCTAAAAAGATAAAACAGCAAATCTAGTCGTGCTATTTTCTAGGCTTCACCATGCTAGTTCCTAGTATATGGCTAATTTTCAAAAGCTTGCCCACATCATGAGCGATTTTTGAAAGTCGCCTATTAAAGAAGTGCCATAGGTTTGTTTTTTACTCCCTCCATCCCCTTGAAAAGTGCCAATCCTAATGTTCAAAAATTCTAAAAAATATAATCCTAAGAATTGGCCCATAACTACCCGCCTCATTAAGTGGTCAAGTTTGATTTGCATGCCAAAATTAACTTCTAACCATATTTTTAGGAAGTCTGGTTAGTGGCATGTAGCCAACACATTAGAGCACGTGAGTCTTTTAACGCCGCCGCTAATTTATATTCCGTACGACTTACTCCCATTTTGGTATGTCCTCTCGGCCGGAGAAAAGACTCCTGCATGCTGTGCCGTTAGTACTAACCGTACGTATACGTAGGCATGCGCACGCCATAGCCACAGCTCGCATGTTGCCCACAAGAGTAGTTCGCACCACGGCCAGGGCCAGCGCAACTCTCGGACGCGATTGATCGATGGGGCCGCGCTTGTGACGCGCAGCTCCTAGTTGGTGTCGACACTTCAAGGTCGTGACCCGCCTAACCAGGGACGACAGGACCAAACCGGACACAATCGGAGCCTCTCGCCGCGCAGCTATCTTTAGCACTGGCGCGCTGTCGTAGGTACAAAAGTTCTGCAGCGCCCGCTCCTCCTCTTCAGTTTAACGCATCCTCTCAGCTCAACTGCATGCATCATGGCGATATCCCGAAGCAAGTCGTGATCGATCGATCATGGCGATGGTTATGGAGAACCAGCAGCCGCTGGCGCGGATGCCGCTGGTCCCGGCGCCACCCGTACCCCCTCCACCGCCGCCGCTGCCGCAAGCGTACAAGCACCGGTGCAAGGTGTGCAAGAAGGGGTTCATGTGCGGGCGCGCGCTGGGCGGCCACATGCGGGCGCACGGCGTCACCGACGACGGGCTCAGCGCTGACGACGCCCTCGACGACGACTCGGTCCCGTGTGGCGGCGGCGACTCTTCGGAGGCGGGCAGCGCGTCGACGGCGACGGCGACGGTGAAACGCATGTACGCGCTCCGCACCAACCCGGGCCGGCTCAGGAACTGCAGGGTGTGCGAGAACTGCGGGAAGGAGTTCACGTCGTGGAAGTCGTTGCTCGATCACGGCCGGTGCAACTACGACGAGGAGGAGGGCGACTTGGACGGCAACATCGGCGACGCCGACAATGATGGCGAAGAGGGAGAGGAGCTGGCGTTAGCCTCAGGTTGGTCCAAAGGAAAACGCACGCGCCGCGCCAAGGTGATGGTCGTCGGAAATGGTTTCATAACCGATGAGCAATTGCCAGCCCCATCGAGCGAAGAGGAGGATCTCGCCAACTTCCTAGTCAAGCTATCATCGTCATCGAGCGCTACGCAGCCCCACGTCATCATTGAGGATGATCAGGAGTCGTGCGTGGTGAGCAAGGATGCGCAAATGAATCAGCTTCTCGTGCCGCAGCCTATCTCGATGATAGCCCCTGTGCCACAGCTGAAGCTGCTGGCTCCACCACAGGTGCTACCACACCATGTCTCCACCGTGCCTCGTGGCATGTTCGAGTGCAAGGCGTGCAAGAAGGTCTTCACTTCTCACCAGGCTCTCGGCGGGCACCGTGCCTCCCACAAGAAAGTCAAGGGGTGTTTCGCCGCAAAGCTAGAAAGCAACCGCAACGATCCTCCGCAACCCATCGTCTCCTCTGCCAGTGACAAGGTCATTGTCGACGCCATCCCAGCCATGGTCGGTACCGAACGGAACCCTACCAGTGTCAATGGCAACGCGGAGGGTGATGCAGTCAACATTGGAACCTCCGTAGTTGCCATGGCCACTGCAGCACCTGAAATGGCCGTCGACGAGGTGCCGGCGCCGTCCACCGCTGCACCATTCAAGAAGAAGGGGAAGGTGCACGAGTGCTCCATCTGCCATCGCGTGTTCATGTCGGGGCAAGCCCTCGGTGGCCACAAGCGATGCCACTGGCTCACGACCGGCGCCGGTGACCCCAACGCGGCGGTCGCGAAGCTCCAGCCGTTCGTCACCCAAGACCACGTCATGCACGCCATGTGCCAGCAGCTCACCCTCGGGCGCCCGATGTTCGACGCGTCCGACACGTTCCTCGACCTCAACGTGCCATCGAACCCATCGGCGGAGCCAGCCGCCGCGAGACAAGCGGCCGAGCTGAACGACAGCGTGCTGAGCCTCAACGCGCCGGCGTCGTTGTACATGCACTCGTGGGCGGGGCACAGCAATGCGAGCAATATGAACAACAGGGCGACGAGCGGCCACTATGACGCGGCGGAGGCCACGGCCACGGAGGACGAAGCGGATAGCAGGGGCGCGAAACGAGCCAAGATCCGTGACCTCAAGGACATGAACATGGGTGGGGAGTCCTCGCCGTGGCTTCAAGTCGGCATTGGCCTGCCGTCCAAGATCGACGAGAAGGCTACTCAGGCGTGAGGTGAAACAGCATATCAGTCATTATTTTTGCTTCATTGACTATACATATCGAAAGCACTTACTTGTACTAGTCGCATATATGAATATATATAATGATCAGCATGTATGTATATGAGTATTTGGTTGTTATATGAGTATGAGGGATCAAATTAACCTGTACGTCCAACCTTCGGGGAACGTATTGCTAGGGGCCTGTAAATAGGCTTGAAAGCTTGTTTCCAGAAGGTATCCTTACTGTACGATTCTTTTGAAGAGCATTGGAATCATCCATGGTTTATTTTCCTCAGATTCTCCACTATGCCATTCGTTAACTATTTTAATATTGGTTTATCAGCAGTAGTTCTAAGTAATAATATATGTAAGTTGATCTCTTATTGTTTTCAGCTTTTTTTTATTCCTTCATCTTTCAATTGTATGAAGCAAATGTAAAAGGAGCCAACCAAACAAAACTGCCTTTTTTCCGGTGATCATAAATTTCTTGTGGTAATCAAAGAATGCAGAATAAGAATGCCGCGCCAAAAAAGATTATTAGCGAATAATGATATGCACCTCAGTGACATATTTAGTATAGTTCTTTCTCAAAATATAGTGGTATGATTGGCAATGCTGCAGATACAAAAAAAATTACATGCCGACGACTTAAACAACGATGACGACCAATTCCTTGTGTTGCCTATTTCCAACACATTGCTGATTAAACATGCAAAATCATGTCCTCACACAATGAGTCAACTACCGGCTGGTCTGCCTCCGTCGGCGCTCTTACCCTCTAAATCTCATGGTGCATCATGGTTCGCAAAAAAAAAAAAAAAAAAACTCCTCCCACAATGTCCACTCTCTATTTTTCATGATGGAATAAAAATATATCCTACCCTCTAAATCATATAATAGCTATGATCGCACAACGGTATAGTTCTAGAAACATTCCAAAAAGAACAGTTCACCCACATGATGTGTATGAAGACTTGAGTAGCACAAATTCGGCAAACTAGCGATAGCTCAGTGGTGTGGCGGTCGTTGGTTGTGCCCACCGGCCAGGGTTCAAACCCTGGTATTTGCACCCAAAAAACCCCCTCATTGTGCTTGCTGGCTTGGGCTGCTGGTGCATCACCGGCCTAGGTTACGATGCGTTGCGCCCGCATGTGTAACGGTGGTCGCTGACCCAAGTTCAGTTTGGCCCTAAATGGGCATGGGTTAGGGTTCGGGGATTTTCTTGACTGGGGTCATACGGTCCCTTCTTAATGCAATGTCGTGGGAGCGGTTCTTCCTCCACCGGTCGAGTTTTTTTCATGACAGTTGTTTTCCGAATGCCACACCCCTAAATGGCTAAATTCATATATCGAATCTTATTTTAGTGGGAGATGAGGTCATTGTCATAAAAATGGAGCAGGATGTGACGATAGCATATACCTTGCACTGGTATGATGGATGAGTCGTTTGTAGGAGGTTGGCCATAGTGCAAAACTGCAAATGAGGCATGTGGCACAATTGATTAGAATTGAGTCGAGCCAGAGTAAGGTTATGAATGTGAAAAGGCTGATCTGATAGATGAAAAAACGATGTTTGTTCTTCTTGTAATGATACGCATTGGCAGGAAGGAGAGGTAGGAGGCCAGATGCCTCTTGTGCTGGGGCTAGGGCGGGAAAACGGCACTCCATTTTGGTTGAAAAATAAAGAAAGGCCTGCCAACGCACGTGCAGGGCATGCTACCCAAAATAAAACCCATAAAAAACATTCCGTTGCCGGGACTCGAACCCGGGTCTCTCGGGTGAGAGCCGAGTATCCTAACCAGCTAGACTACAACGGAAGATGCAATGGCCACTTGTCATCTCCTTTTTCTTCTGTTACCAAAGGGCCACCAATTACAAGGGTTCAGCCAGGTTCAGCATCCACGATTTTCCATAGCAATCGGTAACTGCACGGCAGACATGTTTTGACACGAGAGCATCGGTGACTGGACAAAGCGAGCTGGAAGCCTGTGAGAGGAAAGAGGAGACGCTTGCAAGCTCGTCGCTCAGCCGCGTGACCGCGTCGGGTGCAGTCTGACTAGGACGCTGCGGATCCAAAGCACCACTCCAGTCATCACACTCGCACATCCACACTCACATCTTGACCGATCCATGCGTGCATGCAATCTCCTATTCCTCGCCTCATCCATCAGTTGCTAAAGCCAAGGAGGCCATTACTTCCCCCCCTTTGACGACGGCTCCCGTAGTAAAGGCCCCCTCGGTCAGAATTCAGAAACGCTGCGAGCAAACGAAGAGATAGCAGGCTAGAGCTAGCAGTTCACTCGGGTCTTCAGTCGCCTGGCACTGAATCCCGAGTACATTGGTGTGGCTTCTTCAGCCTGGAGTCTTCCTTTGACCATCGAGTCCCTGGTCATAATGCACGCACTTTCCGTGCGTGACAGTTGCCCGCACAGCATCTCGGTGCCACACTGCCACTACTGAGTAATGAGTATGCAATGACCGATACCCCCTTGCTGCACAAGCTTGTGTGACAAGGGACCAAACACCACTAGGGAGTTCCAAGTTATATAAAGAAAATACCTGTGGCCTTATTCTGGGCCTTCGCTGTCACTGCCTAGGACTAGGAGTGAATCTTTAGCTGCTGGTTAGCATGAGAGACGCTGTAGATGACCATATGATCATGCTGAAGAATATCAGACCACCCGTTGGCCTGACCCATGCTCCATTTGGCATCGTTCTGCACTGCACCAGCACGCACGCTATAAAACCTTCAGCATAATCGTACTAGTTCTTCACACGGCTTGCTAGTCTGACCCGCTGAATATCATCTCCTTCAAGGGCTCAAGGCTGCAACTGCTTCCCCCCACATCACGCAAGTAACAGCCGACACAGCCTAGCCTGCCATAACAGCGAATAATTAGCTTCCAAAATTCAGAGCGCCAGATAAATTTAGGCGCTAGCAGGCAGGGCAGGCCTCGAGCCCTCAATTGGCTCGGCTTCAACGAGTCCACGTCCACCGTCCAACAGATCCAGCCGTGCAGGCCACTGAGACCAGTCCACACGCACGACGTCAGCTCTCTGCTTGAAGACGGCGGGCGCAGGCACGGCCCCCAGCCAGCAGCAGCTACCAGTGGCGCCGCACGCGTCAGCAGTGTCCCGTTTGGATCTTTGTCCGCTGAACGGCAATAATCACCTACCTTGCCTGCACAGCCGATCGAGCACAACGTCTGTGCTTGTACCCGGCGTGCCTCGCTCCACCAGTTGTCCGGTTCAGCTCGCCACGGAATCACGGATCCAGGAGCCGGGAGCCGTGGCGATTTGCGGTGTACCGCGCGCTGCCATCCTGTCATTCGGTGCACCAAAGTACGAGTACGGCCAGTATATGTGGCAGTTGTAGAGCTGTGCTGTGCGCTCGCTGGATTGCGTAAAAGGGCACCAAATCAGCAGTATCCTGGCATCCTGCAGCTAGGAAAAGATCATCATTCACAAATTAAAAAAAGCAAAAGGGCCTAAGAGATAGAACGAGGAAAGGTGGGTCCGGAGAAGGAAACGAAATTCTCCTCCTTGTTTCCTTTCGTGCATCGGCACATTACTGAAACGTTAGCCTTTTTCGACCTCACCCGCGTCGTCTGCACCACCAACAACTAAAATGCAACAAAGCCAGTGGAGCCAAGCCGCCGCTTGACTTTGAGCGAGGCGAGACGAGACAAAGGGAGCGACCCGTTCGAATTGATTCCCGGCCGCGGCCAGGCCAGGCCCCTCCCTACGCAAGCGGCTCGACCGAACGAGCGAGCGAGCGAGCGCATGGCTCGCCGACGCAGTCACCTACGCCCAGGCAAGCCGGTTCGTACCTGGTGGGGGTAATCATGTGGATTTGTCCGCTCATCAGCGCGGTGATCGGCCATATGTGACCCACACGATCAGTGGAAAATAAAAAAAATGTGCACAAACATGGACATAAAAAGGCTTCAGATCGAGAGCACCAAAAGCGTTGCCACCGTACGTCCCAGATATGCCGCTGTCTCGCTCGCTGCTGATGTGAAAAAGCTGGAAACACTCTGCATCGCTGGTGCTGGCTATACCATCTCGACCTGGATGCCATCCTCGCAGACTTGGAAGCAAATTAAACGCGTCCGTTTCACTTGCCAAAGTAAATTCCGTAGTTGTCCAGTCGTGAATTGAGGATGGATGTGCTGGCTAGTAGTATAGCAACGTCGCCCTACTATTAAAATTTGCCACAAAAATGGCTTCTAAAATGCATTGGCATCTTATTTACCCAACTACTGTATTTTGCCACGCTTTGATTATATTCTCTAAACTTTGGTTTAGTCCTCCCTACGAGGCTACGACCACCCTGCTGCCTCCCAGCGCTCCATTTCTTTGCCTGCATCTCATTCTCCATTGAAATGGGTATTTGAGTATTTGACCAGTAATGTCGTTTGAGTTCATTTACATAATCAATTATATTCGCAAGACCTAAGGAAAATTCGGAAGTCTATACTGACCTAAGAAAGCTTTTCCTATGTTCGACTCATGACACTGGTTTTCTGATTTTTTTATTTTTGTTTTGATTTAGGTTGGAGTAAATTGACTTGGCTTTCATAGGATGTTAGCGGGTGTCAAGGCTCCAACCCTGTTTCCATAGCAACATTGTGGTGCTTTAGCCAACTGAGCTATACTTAGTTCTTTTTTTTCTTACTTTGGTTTGGGGAGAGTGACTATGATCTCATAAAGAAAACCTCATGGAACATACTTTGGCATATGTTAGATTGCTTCTATGTGTAGTTGTGCACTAATTTAGCGGGCTCCAATCCAAGGCTCATTACGATGCCCATCGGTTATAGGACGCACAAGTGCGTCATCGTGACGCAATGGTACCTTCGGTGATCCCTTCTCTACTAGGCATTTGTGTGTGCACGGATTGTGAGCAAGGGGAGCATTGGGCGTTCGCGTAAGACAATAGGATTGGTCAGATACTGGACAATGGCTTTTTTTCGAATTTTATATATGTGTCTATAGATCTTTGATGCTTTGGATGCGTGCTTGAGTGCGCCCAACAGTAGGGTAGTTCCAGACTGAACACTTTTGTTTCTGCTGAATTTTGGCGCGTTATTCGTGTTTTAATGCGCTCGGTCACTACTAAGACGTGGAAGGGGGTGTGCATGGGGCGCAAGAAACCCAACGTGCATGGGAGCATTGGTATCGTGCGTAACGTGTACGTTAGCCATGTGTTTCTGGCTTGTATTAAAAGAAACTACTTATTATACCATTATGTACGAAAAGGATAATATTAATTTTTTTTGTTTATAAGTATTTTAAAGTTCGAACACGAAAACTTTATTAAATTTCACGCTACCTAAATTGGTTAACTATAATTTTATATAAGTGGATTTTCAATAAAAGCCTACCTTATGTCATTGCACTACTGAAAAACTAAGCATTGGTCCTAACTCTTGGTACCGGTTGGTTTTTAACACGGTACTAATATGAGCATTAGTACCGGATCTAACAGCTAGTTCCTCAGGAGCCCCCCATGACCCCTTTTAGTACCGGTTGGGAGCTCCAACCGGTACTAAAGGTCACCCAAGATCTTTAGTATTGGATGGAGGCTCCACCTGGTAATAACCCCTAGTCCCAGCACCCACCCCGCGCGCCTCCTTATCCGCTCCCCCCTTCCCCCATGCGCCGTCCCTATCTCTCCCATTCCTCTCCCGTCGCCCCCCTCCCCCTCCCCCTCCCCCCCCCGCCCCCACCCCCTCCCCCTCCTCTCTCCCGCAATCTCTGCTGCCCCTTCCCTTCCCCCTCTGCTCGCAACCACACTGGCAGTGAGGAGCGGCAGTGGGGCGAGGTGTAGGGCAGTGCTTGGGTGGCGGGGTGAGGTGCGAGGCGCGCAGAGGTGCTTGGGGAAGCAGCGGCGACGCGCGGGGGAGCGGCAGCCAGCCGGAGGCGGCGGGGCACAAGGGTGGGGCAACGGGCTGAACGCGGCGGCGCGTGGGGCACATGTATTTTCTCTCCCTCCCTCTCCCTCTCCTACACCTCACCTTCCCTCCCTTCCCTCCTACCGCGCCCATGCTCCAGCGGCGGCTGGATTCGGCGGGGCAGTGTGGTAGCGGCGGCGGGAGGCAGCGGGGTGCGGCCGGCCGGATCCGTCGGGGCCGCGGATGTCAGCGGCCGGCGGGGCGGCGGCGACCAGATCCGGCGAGGTGCGATCGATGGGATGCAGGTCACGGGGGAGGAGCAACCAGCGCCGATGAGGCGCGGTGGCGGGGCAGCCGGCGCACAGCCAGTGGGATGCGGGCCAGGCGGCCGGCCGGATTTCTTTTTTTTTATTTTTTAATACCCCTTTAGGGTTAGGAACAGGTATATTAGGGTTAGGAACAGGTATTGAAGACGTTTTTCCCGGCAGTGTTGCTAGTATAATGCTACAAGAACTACAGTAAAAGTTTCATATGTCTTCTTTATGAAATGAAAACAATATCTCTTCGATAGGTTGAGGAGTGAGTACCCTAAGGCCCCGTTTGGATCATTGGAATTGAATTCCATCCTAATAATCATAATTTAGACACAAATTAATTAAGCTAATATAATTGTATGTGGAATATAGTTGTATATTATAGTTGGTGATATGGGAGAGATACTTATATGTTGCACTTCTACTATAGAGAAGCGAGTCTAAGAGCGTGCTATAAGAATTGAATTCCATTCTAATAACCATAATCTATAGAATCAATTTCCATCTCCCACCCCATGAATTTAAGATAGGCTTATATCTAAACTTTGGAAAGTTGTGGAATGCCATATTCCAACATAAATTAGCCTACTTCATTAAATAGATTCCAATTCCTTCAAAATGAAGGGACCCAAACGGGACCTAAAGGAATATGGCTTAAAATTCGACTATATATCCTAAAGATCCAGTTGACAAAAAAAAACAGAGAGAAAATTCACCATTTGGCATCCATTTAATATGGAATCAACCGGCGCAAGCAAAACGGCAAATTACATTGATTATTGTTTGGTAGAGGATCAAAACTTATTTGGAGCATCTATACATATATGGTCTAGCATCTTTGGTGCAAATACAAGGCATTGGTTGTGCATTGTGATAATTCCATATCAACAAGAGCAGATGGGTCCTTAAAAACAGGCAGCAATTTAAGCAGTCAAGGCTGCTAAATATCTCTGCTTCGATTTGCATGAGCCAAGCACCAACAAAGCTCTCACCGCGATTGAAGGTGTCAACGAACCATGGAAAAAGAAAAATAAATCCGAAGAAAGGAAAGGGAAAATCTGAAAAGAAAATAAATAGGAGAGAGAAGCTGGCTGTTCCGCTATATTCTAACTTCCCCGCAGCTCTCTCGCTCGCTCACGCTCTCTCTCCTCACCATTTTTGCTCCTGCCGAGAGCTCTCCCCGAGCTCCGCAAGCTCTCTCGCCATGGCGAAGACCACATGCAAGCAGTGCTACCGCCGCTTCGCCAGCCCCCGTGCCCTCGCGGGCCACATGCGCTCGCACTCCATCGCCGCAGCCCAGGCGGCGGCGGCGGCTGATGCGGCTGCGGCGGCAGCCGTGAAGCAGCAGATCTCCTCGGCGTCCTCCGCATCGACCTCCTTCGCCGCCGCGGACGAAGACTCCGGCTTCAAGATGCCCGCTTCCACCTACGGTCTCCGGGAGAACCCGAAGCGCAGCCTGCGCGTGGCCGATGCCGCCTTCTCGGATCACGAGAGCGAGGCCGAGTCCACCCCGCCGCACGCCAAGCGCGTGAACGCCGCCGCAGCCTGGGGCGAGGCGGAGCCGGTGAGCTCGCTCTCGGAGGTGGCCACCCCGGAGGAGGACGTGGCGCTGTCCCTCATGATGCTCTCCCGCGACTCCTGGCCGTCGGGCGCGTTCGACGGGGACGACTACTCCGACGACGGGAGCGACGACGGCTACGCGCCCCCCGCTCCCCTCCCGCCGGCGCGGGCCCCCGCCCGGGCGCCGGTGGAGAAGCGGACGCAGTTCCAGTGCGTCGCGTGTAAGAAGGTGTTCCGCTCCTACCAGGCGCTCGGCGGGCACCGCGCCAGCAACGTACGCGGCGGCCGGGGCGGGTGCTGCGCGCCTCCCGTGGCTCCCCCTCCTCCCCCGCAGCCCCAGCCGCCGGTGCCGCTGCCATTCCCGGAGCACCACGATGGGGACGGGGACATGGACGCGAAGCAGCAGCCGCGCGAGTGCCCCCACTGCTACCGCGTGTTCGCCTCGGGGCAGGCCCTGGGCGGCCACAAGCGGTCCCATGTGTGCGGCGCCGCGGCCGCGCAGGCATCAACCGCCACCGCCACCGCCACCGCAGCCGCCTCGACCTCCTCCGCCGCCCCTCCGTCCCCGATCAACAACCCCGGCATGATCGATCTGAACGTGGCGCCGCCGTCGGAGGAGGTGGAGCTCTCTGCCGTGTCAGATCCCCGCTTCAATCCGGTCGCTTGAAGCAGCCAACAATCAGGCAGGCAGGCAGGCAGGCAGATTAGCGACATCATAATGGATAATTCCAATGCCGGAGGTGAATCGAGGTGAGAAGATAAATCCATGAAAACTAAAAAAATCCCCTAAAAAAATTGAAAAAAAACAGATGTGAAAAAAGCAGCATCTTGTGTAGGTATAATGGTAGCTCGCTTCTACCCTTTTGCAATTTCATTGATTTTGTATCTATTCACAATGCTCTGTCGTTGCTGGTGTTAATTCCGTTTCCTGTTTGAAGCGACTGGGATTGTGGAATAGATTATCAGTATGAGCAGCAAGCAAATCTAGCATGACGCCGAGGCAAATCAGCAATGGGGAAAGAGGTAGCTTTAGCCATTGCTTTCTGTTGCATTCCCCGTATGCTATGCGCTTCGCCGAATATCCACGGCATTCCCCATTGAACGCTAGCTAGCAGCAGACCGGGAGCAAAAGCCCCATGGACTCTAGCAAACGCAGCGGGAGCAAGCAACAAGCAAGCAGCTCGCTTTTCCACTGCAGCCTAGTGCTGAAAGCCACACCGGCAACGCCTAGTACCACTGGCTGCTGCTTCTGCAACTTTGTTTTGTTTTGCTGCTGCCTTTTCCTCTCCTTTTGCCTTCCGGCTCGGCAGCACGCAGCACGGCAGCAGTGCCACCTGCATGCGCCGTTCCTTCCACTGCTGGTATGAACAGGGCAGAACAGCGCCTCGTGCCCTGCCCCCCCTCTGCCTGCTGCTTCCATCGCAGCCCTGCTCGCTTCCTGTTCCGCCCCCTGCCGCCCGTCCCTCTCTCTCCCGCTGCGAGTGGGCCCGCCTCACGGTCGGCTAGCATCCTGGCAGAATTGATTTCGTATATACGTAGACCAGACACGGATACGGTGTGCCAGTATCCGTGTGTATAATAATACTACTAGCAGTATTCGTGTACGACGACGCGATGATGATCAGCCAGCAGCCAGGGTGAAACGGCACACGGTTTTGTAGGACTCGCCCTCCACGATTGGAGGGCAGGCGGTTGGGGCCTCGCCCCACCGGCGGTGGCCACGTGGCGCACCCCTCCTTTCTGGTCCTTCCATTCCGTCGTCCCCTGTGGCTGCGGGCAGCAAGTACAGAGGAATTTTGGCAGGCCGGGGACGGTCATTATCCTGCGGGATTATTCCTTAACACGGGGGGATTAGCGCGCCTGGTTTACTGCGCGCGCAGCATTTCTGACGCCGGCGGGTGGGCCCGGGCCTGCCTTCCTGCCTGCCTGTCCGCCGTATCTGGGGATTCTGGGGAAGCTGGAGGAGGGGGGGCGCGCCGCCCGAGGCGGATCGCGCGGGCGAAACGGTTGGTGCACGCGCGGCTGGGCGCGTCCGTGGGGGCGGTGTGCGGATGACGCGCGGGCCCGGAGTGCGGGCCGGGCCGCCGGGGTGGGCGCGGCCGCACTGGGCGCGCGTGGACCCAGCGCCGGGTTCGGGCGACGGGGGACGTGGTGGGGCCGGGATAAAGCGTGGGTGTCGTGGGGCACGCGTGACGTGGCGGCACCGTCATGCATGGCCGTCGGATCCTGATTGGACGGGCCGGTGATGGCGACCCGAGTCCCCGAGCTTTTGGGCCGCGTCCCTGTCAGCAGCCGTCGAGTCACTTCGGCGCCGTCCGTCCGGTTGCCGGTTGTGTGGAAATGGACACCGCAATCCGCCGATCCCCACACTGCCGCGGTCCGGTGCGACGGTTCCTCACTATTCCATACGCCGTCTTGTGATCTTGTCTACAGCAGCAATGCAGGAGTACGGAGTAGACTGCTGCACGAGTGCTGACATTATTTGTTCATATGCGGTTGAATTCTGGTAAGTTTCTGGCAATTTTGTTTTTACTCGACCCGCAATTTTTTTTTTGTTTTTACTCGAAGGTAACCCGTGCTCGAGAGAGTCGATAGATGACAATGTGGACGGGTCACGGTCCGTGGCAGGGAGGAACGGGTGCTCCAATATCAACGGTTTCACTTTTGGCCGGCCGTGTCTAGCGAATGCTCAACCCGTGCATGTATGGTGCATGGTGTGGTTGCTGGGTGTCCTATTCCTGCTCCCCGATGGAAATCCCAGTGCAGGGCCGGAAAATTCTCGCTTGCTTTGGAAATCCCAGTACGACTGTAGGAGTAGTAGCATCTATTGGAAGTGCACGGTTTGGGGCATGGTAGAGCTAACACCTAGCGACCTATGACCAACCTGTGTCTGTTCTTTCTCTGGCCCAGCAAATGAAGTGTGTGTAGGTGCTCGGCAGGTTCCATACATGCACGCGTGATTCGACCGGTTTGTTTTTGTAAAGTCGCTCACACGGGTCGCATGGCATCATGGCTAGGTGGTAGTGGAGTCTGATGCATGTATGGTTCTTCGATCCAGTGCTAGCTTAGCCAGATGATATGATAGTATATAGCAGCATCTCTGCAAGCCGTGAACGTCTGAAGGCTAGGAGCCTAGAACCGGGGAGCACTGCACCAGCGAGCGGGACAGTGACAGTGTCGTATCTTGTCACGCTTTTGCCGTCTCTCTGTCGCCGTTGGGACGCCCGGCAGGCACCGAAGACCACCTTCCGTAGACCGTAGGTCTTTTATTAAGCCACTGCTTAACTAACTACGGAGTAGTCCTCTACAAACTCCATTTTCCTGCTGATACGCTCCTAGAGTGGGTTGCTTGGTGATATGATACTGCATCCTATGCCCTTTGGTTTTGCTTTTCCCAGCCGTTCAAGCCTGGTACTAGCATTCAAACTGCTGGTAGCAGTAGAGGAGCACGTGCACGTACGCATTGACGGATCGTCGAGTGGCCTATTAGCCCCAGTAACCAAAGCCACACCGTTCGGGCTCTATCACTGTGCCTCTCGAGTCTCAACTAGTAGCTACAGCCTGCAAAGGTTGCCAGAAAAGACACCCGCCGAGCAAATCCGTACGTCCGAATGATGCTTCGCGGGCATGCATATCTGCTGTTCCGTCCGCTCGCCAATCGGCTACAGGAAATGTGTAGCGTAGTACCCTGGCATTTACGCCGGCCGTGAATCGCCAGAGTGTTGTGTGTCTACGAGAGAGCTTGCAAGTCTTGCCTCACAGGAGAAAGATGGATCATGGATCCGCAGTGAATGAGGGCATGCTGATGACGACGACGCAGTGTGCACTGAATTACGGATGGCCTGCCGCTCCGTCGTCACTCGTCCGTCCTCTCAGATACTGGAGTAGCATCTTTGTGCTCCCAAAAATCACTGGAGTACTGGCCGGCAGTAACAAACCTGCATTTGCACTTGCTCCTGCACCCGCATTTTACCTCCCAATTACCATGCTGCTACACGCCAACGTACACTGAATGCAGATTCATATCACCTGTTTGCTACTGCCAGCGGAACCAAATAAACCACCGTCCCATCCGTCCGTTTGTTCTGTAGCATGCAAGTAATAGCAAGACAAGAGACGAGTAGTAGCTTCCAAATCGCGAGGTGCAGAGAATGCCATGCACGTTTGTTCCTTTGGTCTAGACAGAAAGAAAGTGTCAAACACGGAAGAGCGACAGGGCAAAGCACGGCAAAGGCAGGAAGCATCTCTGATCGGAGTTGGGAAGGGGGGGCTGCGCAGCGGCAGGAAATGGAATTATTCCGTCTTGAATTGGACGTAGCCACGAGCCACTCGCATGCAGCACAGCAGGAAATGACCAGACGCGTCGAGCCTGCTCTCCTCTGACGAATCGAGACTTCGGCGAACACAATGACAGGTCAGTAGGGCATGGTCAATGTATCTAGAACAAGTGATCTTTATGGGTGGGCCTTGTGACAGCAGGCCTCTATTGCTACAATGCTGAGCCCAGATGGTCTATATTATGTGGGGCCCACCAAGCATCCAAAGCCCAACCGTCTCCTTCTACCTCCTCCCTCCCGTCCCTCCCTGCTTCGTACACCAGCGCCGCCGCCCCGTCCTCCTCTCTTTCACCTGCCCCGGTGCCCCTCCCTTCCCCCGACCTCCCTAGCTCCCTCGCAGTGGCCTTCCCTCCGCTCAAATGGAGCCCCAAGCACCAAGCAAATCGGCCTTCCTCCGCTGGATCGAGCGCCAAGCACCAAACTCATAGATCCAGCGGCACCTTGGCTTGGGCCTCCACTGCGGCGGGAGCAGCAACGTCACGGGAGAGATCCGCCCGCAGCACGCCGCCCCATCTCGCCCCCTCCGGCGAAATCGAAGCGCCCACCTCTAAATCGAACGCCTCGACCTTGACGGACTTCGTTGCTGGCTCGGCCCGGCCGTGAGCGTGGCCTCGGCGGCGTTGTGCGGCAGCTTACGCCTGTTCTAGAACGCCGCGGTACTTGCATAAGTCGTTCGCGTCCAGGGCCTGCGCCGCCGCCGCCAGCGGCGCGGCCGGATCCGGTGGCTGCAGTCCTTCCTCAGCTCACGGTGGTGGCGCGAGATGGGCGTGCAGTTGAGAGAGTGAGAAGACGGTGAGAGAACATTTGTTTATTGCTTATGGCCGGGTTTTAGCACTACCACCTTCACAATGGTGAGCCAGGCCGTATAGGTCAGTAAAGATCACTTTTTCTCCCCACTGCCCTAAGGCTCAGCTACTCCTGCTGTACTCGGCTCATCAGCTCATCGCCTCGTTGCGATAGAGATCGTATTCGACTATTCGTAGCTGTAGGTAGCATCATGAGGCGCAGACCTCGTACGCGACAAAGCTAGCCATGCAATGCATGTGCCTGCTACGCGGAACAGCTAGAGCTAACTACGGTGAGCTGCAGCCTGCAAGCCCTGCACCTGCAGGCTTGCAATTGGAATGCATCGCATCCACGCTTTGGCTTTGCTCTGAGCCTCTGATGCTCTCCTCTCTGGGCGCTACAGAGCAGGGTAGAGCTCAACTTGATGTTCTGCCAGATCAGGGCAACGAGCATGTGCATGCTCCGCTCCAGCCTCCGGGGGTAGATGCGAATGATTTCGCTTCCGTAGGCTTCTAAACGTCGTGGCTGTCGAGTGTCGTCTTGGGCTATTGGCAAGTCTCATACGATGTGAAAGGTCTTGCAGAGGCATTGCGCAACGCAATGGAGTACTCCTACAGAGGGCTGGTTGCCTTGCTTTGCCTTCAGAACTGGTTTACAGGCCAAACCCGAAATGCTCATCATTGCTCACGCTCAAGAGTCAGAGGCAACAACAAAACACTGAAAAGATGCCGGACGTGCAAAAATTTGGATCTGTATCCTACGTTTTACTGAAGACTTCAGTCTGAGGTAAAAAGGTGTGATCGCGGGTTCTCCGCGAATTACTAGACCAGCAAAAGAATTGTTGCATAACTAAATATTTTGTGCGACTAGCAAACGATCAATGTATCTGCAGAATCCAAATCTTGTTCTAATTTCTCTAAAGAATCTGAATATGTGATTAATAACCATCACTTACAAGAAGTGGACATAGTAAAGATTATCTAAGTTTTTTTTTGCTAGACAGTTTGCATCTTGTTTCGTTAAAAAAAAAAGTTTGCATCAGTGTTCTCATCAAAAGGGCTCGCGACGTGACGCTTCTTGGAGAGAATACCGTTTTTAGCCCAATAAGGCACAAACTGCTATTTGGGCTTGAGCCTGTTATGGCGGCAGGTGTCGAGCGCAATAAGGCCCAAACTGCTACTTGAGCTTGCCAAAGTTGGTTTCGTTGGGCTGACGGCTGGCATATATACGGTCGGTATGCGACACGCGTCCCACCCAAAGCCTACTCGCCTACTCGCCTCCGTCCCAACAGGACTCTCCGTCTCTCCGCCGCCGCTCTGATTGCGATGGGTATGGTAGCGTCGTTGCTGCGACGCTATGCCTCTGCTAAGCCGATCGCGCGGTACGAGGAGGGGACGGGAGAGTACAAGGTGATGTCCTTCAAGGAGGAGAGACTCGGGCCAGCAGATCTGGACGCGCGCGGCGACCGGTGCATGTCGACTGCTCGGCGCCGGCGAGGGTGGAGTTTCGCCGTCTCATGGGGCTTCGAGGAGGCGGCTTACTCCTATGTCCTCGCCGAAAACTGTAGGTTGTGTTTGTCCCCTTACAGCCCGTCTCTGATTACAATTACCGATCACTCCTAATTTGATGCAGGGAGAAAAGCAGCACTCGTATTCAGCGAGCAGGCCGCCTACGACCTCCAGGTTTGCTTCGCGCCATGGTTAATTTTGATCTGGAACAAACTTGATCGCGTCACGATGGATGAGCCACTGCAACATTATTACTGACCCACCTGCCGATTGGTTTGCGACCTGCAGTTTAGCGATGAACGTGAACTAAATGCGGCATCCGCGCTTCTACGATCCGCCAGGTGCTACATGCAGATTGAAGACAAAGGTAGGCACTGAAGATGTTTGCTGCAATTTTGGTGTTTATCTGTGCAATGACGCCGCCCTCGATCTCGCGCAGAGGAGGGGGAGGTTGCTGCCACTAAGCATGCGTTGGAGAAGGCCGTCGCATTGCTGGTCAAGAAAAACCATCTGTGTTTGGCTGCCACGGGTTGCGTGGAGCTTGCACAGTTCTACATGTTGCATCAACAGCTGCAAAATGCTCTGGATTCCTATGAACAAGCCGCAGATTATTATGGTGCCTATCGGCGAGCCAACCGGTACTGCAGATTCAAAGCTAATATGGTCAGATTTATGTTGGCCAACGAAGAGATGCTTCGTGTCAACGGGGTGCTGCCCATTAAGGACGATAAAAGAAGGTTCATCAAGTCATCTGATCCTGATTGGCGTACGCAAGTGCGCAAATTGTTCATGTCAACCAGTGTAATACAATCCTGGATGTAGGGATTACTTCATGGTTATGTTGGTTTTACTACTTTTGTAACTTTTTACCACTTAGTTGAACTTATGCCACCACTTTATTTTTTTAAGATAAAGGATAAAATCTGCCAACTATATCCACATGGTGGATATATACAACCAAGGGTTATAAAGAGTTCTTAAACTCTATCTAAAAAGTGAGGAGCTCAAAGATAAAGGAAAGAAAATTCTAAAACAAAGAAAGATAATTGGAAGACTAAGCTTCAATCTTCTTTATCCATGTTTCAACCTTGCGTTGTCATTATGCAGCACCAATCCATAACATCTCTCGTTTGCTTAGAAACTTGAGGTCGGATTCATCCTGCTAGAAAAAATATCTTCTATTGCTCGCCAAACCTTGTCGTATAGAAATTATAGAAACAAACTCCGCCAAGGTAATGAATAAGGCGATGCCTTCAAGAAGGACACGACATCGAAGATGCTGTTGCCGCCCATCCGGCGAGCTGAGAACCACCAAACCTTGCATAAAGCACCACAACAAACGTATCAAAGAAGGACGATGCCCAACAACAACACCGTTGCTGACATCGACACAACAGTCCAGTAAAGATTTCATTCAAAGCTCTTGCACGACCACATCATCACCACGACAAGAAGTCCATCGACTACCACGCCACTAGGGAGGACGCGGAGAGGTCAAGCCTTGCAAGCATAGCCAACACTACCCATCTACTAGTGTGAAGGATCTGCTGACGACATCCCACAACCAAGGAGCACAAGCATCGAAGCCAGCACCAGTCGCCATACACCCGCTGTCCAGCCAGCACCGGTGTTGCACCCAAGCACAGCCGTCTTCACCAAGCTCGGTTGACCGTCCACCTCGCATGACACTGCCACCAAGCCCCGTCTACCCGCCAACCCCCAGGCCGCTACCATCGCTGCATTGAGCCAGGTCATCCGACGGTGTTGCCAAATTTGGCAACATCGGATCCAACGAGTTTTGGGCCAACCAGCTTTCGGTAGGAGGTTATGATGATGGCAGCCTCCAGGTTGGGTCGTCACCACGCCACCGAAGGACACACTGCAGCCGTGCTGCCAGAAAGCCAAGGAGCAAGAGTGGTAGATTCGAGCGAGGGACCACCGGTTCCACCCGCGGCATGGTCAGAACCGTGCCACCTTGCCTGCAGCGACGTACGCACACAACTCCGGCCAAAATCCCTGTTGCCGCTTTCCTCACGGTGATGATGAGGAGGAGGTGGAGAAGAGGGTGTTTTGGGAAAGGGATACGCTGAGAAAGGCCTTCAGGCCAGGTCATCGCCGCGTTGCGAGGGACACACCGCAGCCGTGCCGCTAAAGAGCCAAGAGTAGGAGCGGCAAATTTGAGCGTGGGATCGTTGTATCCATCCGCGGCATTGCTGGAACCGCGCTAGGTGACCCTTTGGGTCCTTTATATAGAGGAGTGTGGGAGGTGGCAATTTGCCTCCAAACCCCTAGTGGGTACATTATTTACAAGAAGGTACCTGGACTTTTTACATAAGGCCCATTATCTTCATGAGCTAGGCCACTCCCCCAACACAAACATTATAAGCAGAGTAAACAAGATAAACATCAGAGATCTACTGCAGCGGTCCTACGACATCGTGGTTCCAATCTTACATGCGTTCATGGGTGCGAACGTAACCCTTGTCTTCCTGCATTCTCCGGAGTATGGTTCTTATCTTGATCCGTACTCTAGTATGTAGTCTTCATCCCCCTGTGTACTCCGTTCTTCATCCTGATGTGTACTCCGTGTATAACCTTGTGACCTTCATATTTTTGGGAGTAGTCTTCATCCTCATTTATATGCCTTATCATACCCATTGTCCTAATATGTGCTTCTCCTCACGTACCTCTGCTGGTATTCCTTCATCGTCGTGAGTGCTCCTGCAGCTTTCTCCAAAAAAAATATTCAACGAGGGTGGTATGAGTACACGAGGTACTTAGCAAGTCCCAACCATTGGGTTTAGGTAAGGTAAGGGTTTGTGGGCTGCATGCAAGGGGTTATTGGTGGAATATGCAATATTGGAGGTAGATATTTGTAAAAAAAGAGGTTCGGGCACTGGGGGAGAATTCTCCCTTCCTGCTAGTTTCGGATTTTTAGGCCAGCACAGTGTCACTAGCACGGCTTCCTATCACCGGTTCCTTACGCGAGTTCCCACAACAATCTCTTTATAAGCACTAATCATATACACCTCACCATAAACGGTTGCCCAACACCAAGGACGTGGCTATTCGAATAGATTCATACACTCTGAAGAGGTCATACACTTTACCCACATGGTGTCACTATCTAGATCGTCAACAGCTTCACCGAGATCCCATACCCGTCGGCTTCTCCCTATACTATTACCGACAAAATGTCGGGGCCTTAGGTTAACAAAGTATCACAAAGATAAATAATGGCCAATATAAATGGATCACATAGATCGAAAACCTAGAGGTACCACCGCCTATGGACCTAAGCCAGACTTACGGGAGAACACACAACACCCTAGGTCATCTCGTGACGCCTCGTTGCCTACTCCAGCCTCCAGGTATTAGTAAGGTTCCAACTTAACCCGCAAGATCAAGACTTCCCATTAAGCATGTTGTTGCACAAGGGTGATCAGGTGAGATGTCTAACAAACCGGTCCTTATGGTGCTAGGGTAAGATCTCCAATGAGGACACCCACACAAGATTGTCTCCACCCACAGGTTAACCTTCGCAGGCACCTAGCCTCCCTGGTGTAAAATGGCACAAAGTATCCTAAGGCACACAACACAAGCAACTCTAGTACGTCCACACAGTACAATACTAGATCATCACGCTCATACCGTAGAAAGGGGTATTACCGTTCACATAATAAGTGCAATTTTAAGCGGCGATGTTCCATGACATGCCGGTGGTAGGCTTAGGGTAAACGGTCAATATACTCCGTAGCCAGCTATAGAATAGGATATTCTGTAGCCAGTGCACGTGGCATGTGGTGATTGGCCATCCCGCTCGTTCGCGCGAGACCATCAATCTAATATCACGCAAGCCAGTAAACGAGCTGTTCGTGCGAGCTACGAGCCGTTCGTGCGAGCCAGTAAATTAACGCCAGGAAGCCATGCTCAGAGCCATGAACGGCCAGCAACGTCAAAACGGCCGCCACAGCACAAATCAGGATCCGGCGTTTTGAACTAATCAGGATCCGGCGTCAAAACAGCCTGATTTAGCCCAGGATTGAACTAACCAGTGCAACGGCACAGCACAAATTAATTCCCCTGCTCAGATCCGCCGCCAGAGCACCATGGCCGCCGCCACCTACTGCTCAGATCCGGCATCCTTGGCCATCCTCCGCCACCCAATGTGCCATGCAGCCCCACCACATCCCGTTTCCCACGCAGGCCCGCGCATGCAGTCGCCGGGAGATCACGCCGCCGGCACTCCTGCCGCGTTCGTGCGGGGGGCCGCTGGTGGGTTGGAGCCGACTTCCCCGAGCCGCTGCTGTTGGACGGAACAGAGCTGTTACGACATTGATTGGCTTCACTCAATCAGCGCGAGGTGCTCGGATGAATTTGTGGCTGTGGCACTAATTACGGCAGCAGGGTAATCAATCGACAATTAATTGCTGTCGTTAATGGTGAGTCCATCTCCTGTGCATGCAAGAATCCGGAGGTCTCCCTGCAGGTTGAAATTGCATCAGCAGGTTGGGTCTTGCTCCTGCACAATCCGATTCCATGGATGGCGCAACTTCAACACCCACACCGGAGGTGTCCCCTGTACTGCTGATGCCGCAATCGCCGGAGCCGGAGGTAAATGGCGCACAGGTGACTCCTCTCCAACATGTGTCGCCAGAGACGATGGCAACGCCCGATCCGGAGAGGACCTACTTGCATGTGAGTGTGCTGGCTTTTAGTCTTTTCTTCTTGCTGATCCAGGTAAAAGCTAAATGGTGTCGCATGGCTAAATTTCCAAATTCATGTTTTAGGTGACCCCCTTAAAAGGTCTGAAAGTTCAGGACACATTTGAATGAACCTTGATAGTAAAATCCAGGAAACAGTGCTTGGTGCCATTATTCAGAAATTCAGAAATCAGAAACGTCCAGCATGAATTGCATTATGATTATTCATTACCTAGTTGATTCCTGGTATATATATACCTAGCTTTTAGAAATTCAGTAACCAAAGCGTACAGCATGAATTTCATTACATAGTTCATTCCTGATTATGTTATCAGAATTTCAGGAATCTTAGATATGATTGGTTCAGTAATATGCCATGTAGCCCTACTGATGCAGCTGTTGCCCCCTATCTCATCCTAGTGTAGTTTGAAATAATAAAGATTGTGCTCCAAAAATTCTGTAGTAGAGATATGTGTATTTTAGAAGTTGTGGTACTGCCTTTCTGATATGTGTTTTTTTTCCCAGGATCCATTATTCAGAAATTCATAAATCAGAAACGTCCAGCATGAATTGCATTATGATTATTCATTACCTAGTTGATTCCTGGTATATATATACCTAGCTTTCAGAAATTCAGGAACCAAAGCGTACAGCATGAATTTCATTACATAGTTCATTCCTGATTATGTTATCAGAATTTCAGAAATCTTAGATATGATTGGTTCAGTAATATGCCATGTAGCCCTACTGATGCAGCTGTTGTCCCCTATCTCATCCTAGTGTAGTTTGAAATAATAAAGATTGTGCTCCAAACATTCTGTAGTAGAGATATGTGTATTTTAGAAGTTGTGGTACTGCCTTTCTGATATGTGTTTTTTTTCCCAGGATCCCTTGTTGCCAGAGACAATTGTGCCAACCGAGGAGCTGCGTTTTGACAGTAGAGATGAAGCCAAGGAATTTTACAAATTCTATGCGGGCAAGGCAGGGTTTGATGTGCGCATAACCAAGACAAGTAGGAAGACGGTACTGGAGTTGTCGTGCAACAAACAAGGACACTGGGATTACTACAAGCCTGGTGAGGAGAGGGTACGTGAGAAAATGTCAATGAGGTGTGGCTGCAAAGCTTTTGTGAAGATTAAATGGAACCAGAAGAAGGACTATTGGTTCTTTGAGAGGATAAGGTTGGAGCACAATCATCCACTGCATCCCTCGCCGACCGTAACACAGTTCTTGAGGATACAAAAGGACAAGGACCCTATAGTCATGGGTATTGTTGATCAGATGCATAGGTGTGATGCTTCCCACAACACTACAGTAAATGTGCTGGCAGAATTATATGGTGGTCGGCAGAACTTCACGTTCACGGAAATGGATTTGAGAAATAGGTAATGTCTTCAAATGTACTATTGTTGATGTTGTTGTTGAATACATGGAAATCTTTATAATTAAATTGATGTATGTGTTCATGGTTGCAGGAAAGCTGCAACTGCCAGGGAGGAGAGGGAAAATGATATACCAAAGTTGCTTGAGTTCTTCAGGGAAATGAAGGCCCATAATGAGTATTTCTACTATGAGTTGCAGGTAGACAGTGAAAATGTTATCAAGAATGTGTTCTGGAGTCATGCAAGCCAGCGTGCAGAATATATAGATTTTGGAGATGTGGTTACATTCGACACCACATACAAAACAAACATGTATAGCATGCCTTTAGCCATGTTTGTTGGGTCAAACCATCAACTGCAGAATGTCGTGTTTGGGCAAGCATTGTTGCAGGATGAGCAAGCTAACACATTTGAGTGGTTGTTTGGGGCATTCAAAAACTGTATGTCCGGAGGTCGGGACCCACGGTGTATACTTACAGGTGAGGAATGTTTATACACGAATGTCGTGAGTGATACGTAACTTGAAATAATTGGTAACTTTGTCGCATTTACTGTGTTGCAGACCAGGATAGTTCAATGGCGGCAGCGATCAAGAAGGTGTTCAAACAAACACAGCACAGGTTGTGCCGTTGGCACATGCTTAAGAAGTATAAACCAGAGCTGAAAAAACTATACAAGATTCATGATGGTCTGAAGATAAAGCTCGTCACCGTAATCAATCACCCACTTACGCCTACAGAGTTTGAGTTTGCATGGAATGAGTTGGTGGATGAGTATGGCATACGGGAGGATGACACTATTCAGGGACTTTGGGAGAGTAGGAAATTGTGGGTTGCTGCTTATTTCAAGCCCTTGTATTGTGGCAGGATGACCTCTACACAAAGAAGTGAAAGTGTAAATAAGATGATCAAGGGGAGTGGCTTCACAGGACATATGACATGCATGAGTAAATTTGCACGCAGGATGCTAGACTTCATTCAACACACAAATCACACGGCGGGTGGGGAAACGCATTGGTCTCAGGTAATAATGACAGTGTATTCTTTGAAAATATCATTCACCATCGTTTACTAGGGATTAATGTTTTAAGTGGTTGCCCATGAAATAGGCTGGTAACTGGCGGCTGACGTTGCAGCCCTTTGATGGCCATCTTAGCAGAGTGTACACACGAGCCGTGTACAAGAAATACAGGGAAACTTATATTTATAGTACTGCTTTCCGTATTGATCCTCATCCTAACGAGGTTGATGTTTACCTGGTGACGCACACGGATCAGTCATGGCAATATGCTTGGTTTCAACATTCATTCAGAGTGGAGGCTGATGTACGATCCGGTAGATATACATGCGAGTGCAAGACATGGGAGCATACAGGTAAAAATGGTGCAATTTGAAAAAAATTCATCTCAGCATTTCAATGTATATTGTGGCCTGGTGAAATGGTGAAAAAGTAGCACTGATTATGTTTAATTTCATTGTTACAGGCTTGTTCTGCGCCCATCTTATTAAAGCCTTCACGTACCTTCAGATCAACAACATACCTGCAGAGTACATAATGAAGAGATACACGAGGGGTGCAAGAACGATGGTACCGTGGGACAGGCATGACATTGTGACTTCGGTACCGGGTTGTGAGAGCGATCAATACAAAACAAAGAAACTAGTAGAAATTGCGATGGCTGCTGTGAGAGCATGCCGCAAAACAAGTCTTGGGTTCGAGAAAGGCTGTGAGCAGCTGTCTGCATTGGTTGAGTGGGGTGAAAGTATTGCAAAAGGTACAGGAGCATCACATGTGGGGGATCATACAGAAGAACAGAGTGATGTGATCCCGCATACTATAGGTGAACCTGCGGCTAGTTTGGCTGAACAAGATTCAGCAGTTGATACTGCAGTCCAAATTTCGGAGTGTGCACCAAGGGAGGCAAGAACAAAGGGGAGGAAGCGTGGAGGGAGACAGGTTGTTAATGAACATGCAAGTTCCAGTAAGGCACAGGGGCAGCGGACATGTGGATATTGTGGATCTTTGGGTCATTATAGTACGGGGTGTGATTTGAACCCGGATAACATCAATAAGAAACGAGGTGCAGGTGGGAGTTTGCGGGGCAAGATGGGACGGAAGAGGGGGAGACCACCCACAAAAAGGCAACTGGAGGATGAGTTTAATGGTGTTGCATGAGTTGTGTTTACTAATTGGGTGTGTTTGGAACAAATTAATGGTTGTGTTTGGATAATTACTGAATGGCTGTAGGAGATTATTGTGCATCATGAATTTATTATTTCTGATTCCTTCGTGTCTTGAGTATTGTGAACCCACTTGCTATCAGTGATGTTGTTGGCAGCTAAACTGTTGGCAACTAAACTGTGATGTTGTTGGCGCCCAGCTGCAAGTGCGCGCAGCATGTTTTGCATCTGCTAATTTTTTTTTCTGCCAATGTTGCTCAGGTTCGGACTGTATAATCGTTTACACTTGTTTTACTCTATCCAGCTGCAAGTGATCGACTTACACTATTCAATGTCAAAAGAAATGATGGTTTAGTGTTTACGTGTGCTAGTTAGTGTTGTCGGGCGTACAGCTGCTTCCACAGTTTGTTCTGATGTCATGCGTTTCGTGTCCCATGGTAGCTCTGATTAGTTTAGCCTGAAATCAGGGGCGTGGTGGCGACAGAAGCCGGCGAAGGCAGCAGTGACGAAAGCGGGCGCGTCTGGTGGCGACGGACACCGGCGACGGAAGGGCGCGATGGAAAAAAGGCGTGATTTCAGAGAACATCAAATCGGGATTTGCGGTAGGGATTGATTTGGGCGCGATTTCGGGCGGTGCATCCTGGGAGCAAAATCCCCTCCGAAACGATCTGCTGGGAACGGGAATCGAGCGGTGGGGGCTGCGAGCCGTGGAAGGCGAGCCGCGCGGGAAGAGGAGCCGTGTAATGCGAGCCGTGCAGGAACCGGTGCCAGGAATAGTTGTGTTGGTGCGCTGGTGGGATGGTCCGGCCATAGAATTGGTTATTCTGTTGCTGGCTCTTGAGAAACATATCTATATATATATATATATATATATATATATATATATATATATATATATATATATATATATGCAATGTAAATGTAGGTGGAGGGGGGGGGGGGATCTTGGACTCGTCTCCACCTGCTGACGATTTTGTTCTTCTAGCTACCTTGATTTCTCAAAAATTTCCAATCCTTATTTCCCTTATTGTTGTCTTGTCCTTCATGCTCCTCTTTGAGTAGGGTCTTGGCCTTCAGTCTTCTCCTCATAGTCTAGCCTACATGACCTAGCATCACAAACAAACAAACAAACAAAGTTGTGGCGGAACCGTCCAAATTCACTTGGCTAAAGCACACTTAAATCGCCTAACACGCGATCATGTACTTTAAGCAAGCCAACCCGGTCGTCCATCAGATTTCATCCGATGAACTACTTAACTCAGGATTGAGAAAGCAAGACTCACATAATGGCGAGTGGTTACAGAGATTACAATAGTCCATCCAGATTAAACAAGTGCATCGATTTATTACAGCATCAAGTTCGAAATTCAAACATAGTTTGCAAAGTGTTCAAACAACGGAAATAAAATGAGCGGAAACTAAACTGTAACAACATAGATTAATTAAAATGTGTTTTAATCTTAAAACAAGTCATTAGTGTTTAAAGAAGAACTTGGGCATGAAAGATGATGAGGACATCACCTCTCCGGATGCACATGATACTCCGCTGGATATTCAAGGTCCAATCACTAGAGCTCGCGCACGACAATTGCATTTAGAGGTGAGATCGTTCCTAACCAATTCATTTTATGATTTTAAGAATAGATTGCTATTCAATGATTATATTTTGATTAGGAACAAAGGAGAGGACCAGGAGATGCATGGAGAGAGGCTTGGAGGCGTGGAGGACCAGCAAGGACATACAGCTCGAGTTGGAGACCCAAGCCAAGTCGACTTCGAGTCCACCTCGGTGTCCAGGAGCAGCCCACAGTGATTTGGATGCCCAGACCGCATACGGACTCCGTTTTGGATGTTCTATATATGGTTGGAAAGTTTAGAAGATCTATTTTCCAATGGCACTGGTTCCATGCCTAAATTCATCCTGAGTCAACGGGAATCGTCGAAACAAGATGGCGTCCAGAATCTGTCCTGGCGCTGCGTCGCCTTATTTTGGCCTTTGGGCCGTGTATCGACATTGGGCCCATTAGGGGCGCGTCCAGGGGGTCGACCACGACCCTAACCCCTATATAACAGTAGCCGTCACCTTTGTTAGGTTTTGGGTTTTGCTTAGATTAATCTGTCAAGAACAGTTTCGCCGTCATCGGTTTGTAAAACCCCAACTCGTGAGCTTAATCATTCATCCGCAAATTTGGTTTGCATTCTTCCTTGTTCTTGCTTGTGTTCTTCGATTCGCAGGCAAGGATTAGCCTTCTTGGCAAGGTCGACCGTGCATCGCCGGTCGATAACCTGAGGAGACGTTGTGCTGCGATTGCGGGGTTCGGAACGTGTTGTTCGGAAGCCGGATCGATTTGCGTAGCGACTCCGCCCAAATCGTCGATTAACTGAACCTTTCGGAAGATTGGGACCCTAATCCACATCAAAAGTACCCTTTTGTCCTCACGAGGTTGAAACGCTGCCCAAATTATAACTCAAATTTTTGCTAAAGAACTTAACAATCTGTCCAACTAAGGGTCGTAGAACTCAACTTTCCTAATAACTTTTATTTTTGGTGCTTTGCTTAAATCTGAGCAGAAGCCCTTCAAAAACCCGAAATACCAATCTGTGTTGTTTTGTTTTAAAACATGCAGGGTCCCAACTTTGGGGCTCTCTATTTTGAAATTTCTAATATGAACTCGAGCTGAGCCCTATATTAAAGTTTTAGAGATTTGAAACCTTAATAACTTTTCGCCCCACCCGATTCCATCTCGACCGCCACAAAACCCTACATCGGAGGGTCCTCCTTAAAACGGGCATAACTTTTCGCTCGGAACTCCGATTGAGGCGTTCTTTTTTTTCCCGGAAAGCTATCGAATTTTTGCACATAGGATTCACTGGCTTTGCCAGTCAAACCGAAATTAAAAAATTCAAAAAAAATTCAGAAGGGGATCGATTCGAGTTCCCAAGTTCCAGTATCGGTTTTGTGAAATGCTCGTGATTTTCTACCGATCACACCTTATATCGGATTGAGCTAATACTTTGTGGTGTTCCTATTTTTGTGCTCCTGGCTGAGAAAAAAAAATATCAAAAAAAAAAGAAAAACAATTTGATTTTTACTAGTGCTAAAAGACGAAACAGCAGGAGGCACGTGGAGAGGAACCACTTGTTTGCTGATATTGTGCGGGATACTTGCTGATCTTGTATCATTGTTGTTCTTCATATCCATCCTTGTTCCTTATTTGTTGACACTACTGTTCTAAGGACACGGGTAGGCCAGCAACTAGGGACAAGTAGCTTTGGACATTTATTCAGCATTGCTATCTGCTAGTGAATTGTGTTCCACTCACATATCTTTGGCCTTCCTATAGCTCCACATATTACTTTTGTGCAGCACAGGTTCTTGAGCCTTGCAATCGCGGTCTACGCCTTTCAGGTATCCTTTGCCTTGCTGGTAAGAACCTTGTAAGAGCTTGGTAAGGTGTTTCCTTTTGCTGTGTTGTTTGATTTGAGAGACACCACCACACCTGTGTAGGAGATTATTAGGGTTAACCTTCACCGTTTGTTCCTATTTTCTATCTACAATGGCTGCAGATAACGATGGAGGCACTCCCAAGGACTTCAACGAGTGTGTCAGCCAAGGACAGTTGCAAGCTTTTATGGATGCCACACAGACCAGGATAACAGAGGTGGTCGCCAAGGCCGTCACCGACTCCATCAATGGACTCAGGCTTGCTGACATTTTTGGGGAGGTGAATGGACGGATAACCACAATAGCTGACAGGGTTGCTGCGTTGGAAGCCCGTCCACCACCACCACCACCACCACCAGCCGATGAAGATGTGGTGTATGATGGCCATGGTAACATAGACCAAGTAGCAACACGAGAGGTACGTATACGACGACGTGTTCGTGTGAACGCAGGTGCTAATCGTGCTCCCGATGACCCTTATGCTAAGATTAAATTTACTATACCTTCATTCTCTGGACATTATGATGCTGAGGGATATCTTGATTGGGAGATGACGGTTGAACAAAAATTTAGTGCCCACCTTGTGCCTGAGCAACATAGAGTTCGACAAGCCACTAGTGAGTTTAAAGATTTTGCTATCATTTGGTGGACTGGATTAGTTGCTGCGGGTGTTGCACCTACTACTTGGGAACAACTTAAGGTTGCTATGCGTGATAGATTTGTTCCACCTTCTTACCATAGAGAACTGCGTAAGAATTTGATGCGCTTAGATCAGGGAGATAAATCTGTTCAGGAATATTTTGGTGAGCTTCAGAAGGGTTTGATGCGTTGTGGCATAGTTGAGGACAATGAGGATGCTATTTGCCGTTTTTATTCCGGTTTGCGGCGCGAAATTCAGGACATAGTTGATTATAAGGATTTTAACTCTGTCAACCAGTTGTTTCAGTTGGCTATGTTTGCAGAAAAGGAATTGCAGGGGCGTGAGTTGCAGGGCAAGAGCAAGGTTGGTAACTCATACCAGCGTATGACACCATCTTTGGGGCTGACCAAGTCCTCCTCTTTTCGCGCACCCCCACCAGCGAGCACACGACCAGCAGACTCTGGAGTTTCTACAACGCCAAGACCAACGCCTGTACGACCTTCGGGTTCAGGTAAAAATTCTTTGCAGGTTCCTGCACAAAGTGCATCCTCCGTTACTTCGACGGGACGCACGACTGCCCTTCAGTGTCACCGCTGCAAGGGATTTGGCCACGTGCAGAAGGAATGCCCAAGTCAGCGGGCATACATTGCTACAGAAGATGGAGGTTACATCAGCACCTCTGACATTGAAGATGATGTTGATGAAGAGATCGCTGCCGAGGACATCGAGGGACATGTCCTTCGTGGTGCGGATACTTCAGCCTACATGAACATTATTGTTCAGCGTGTGCTCAGCACGCAAATTCAGCAGCCGGAGAGTCTACAGCGCCACAACTTGTTCCAGACTTTCTTCGTCATCAAGAACCGTCGTGCACGTGTGATTATTGATGGAGGGAGCTGCAACAACTTGGTGAGTTCAGATTTGGTCAAGAAGCTTGGCTTGTCCACACGACCGCATCCACATCCATACCATATTCAGTGGTTAAATGACTCTGGCAAAGCTAAGGAGTATGAGGATATTTTTCCAGCTGAGATACCCCTGGGGCTGCCACCTTTGAGAGGAATAGAGCATCAAATCGATTTGATCCCGGGAGCCACTTTGCCAAACCGTGCTGCTTACAGAACCAATCCCGAGGAGACTAAGGAAATACAGCGACAAGTCCAAGACCTTTTGGACCGCGGGTATGTACGTGAAAGCCTTAGTCCTTGTGCTGTTCCTGTGCTTTTGGTTCCAAAGAAAAACGGTACTTGGCGTATGTGTGTTGATTGTAGAGCCATCAATAATATTACCATTCGATATCGACATCCTATTCCTAGGTTAGACGACATGCTTGATGAGTTGTGTGGTTCTATAATTTTCACAAAGATTGACTTGCGTAGTGGTTACCACCAAATAAGAATGAAACTTGGAGATGAATGGAAAACAGCTTTTAAGACCAAATTCGGGTTGTATGAGTGGTTAGTCATGCCTTTTGGTTTAACTAATGCACCGAGTACTTTCATGCGTTTGATGAATGAGGTTTTGAGGGTTTTTATTGGTCGATTTGTGGTGGTTTACTTTGATGATATATTAATTTACAGCAAGTCTTTGGATGAACATAGGGAGCATTTGCGTGCTGTTTTTGAGGCTTTGAGAGATGCACGTTTGTTTGCTAACCTTGAGAAGTGCATCTTTTGCACCGATAGAGTTTCGTTCCTTGGATATGTTGTTACTCCACAGGGAATTGAGGTGGATGGAACGAAAATTGAAGCCATTGAGAGCTGGCCGCTGCCCCAAAGCATCACACAGGTGAGGAGTTTTCTTGGTCTTGCAGGTTTCTATCGCCGCTTCGTCAAAGATTTCAGCACCATTGCTGCGCCATTACACGAGTTGACGAAGAAAGGTGTGGTGTTTCGTTGGGGAAAAGCACAGGACGAGTCCTTTGCCACTTTGAAGGCCAAGCTTACACGTGCGCCATTGCTGCAACTTCCAAACTTTGGTAAGACCTTTGAGCTTGAATGTGATGCTAGTGGAGTTGGCATTGGTGGTGTTTTGATGCAAGATGGTAAACCCGTTGCATACTTTAGCGAGAAATTGCATGGTCCTGTTCTGAATTACTCTACGTATGATAAGGAATTGTATGCTCTTGTACGTTCCTTACAAACGTGGCGTCATTATTTGTGGCCTAAGGAATTTGTTATTCATTCTGATCATGAATCGCTTAAGTATCTTCGTTCTCAAAACAATCTGAACCGTAGACATGCTAAATGGGTTGAATTTATTGAATCTTTTCCTTATATCATCAAACATAAGAAAGGGAAGGACAATGTGATTGCCGATGCTTTATCTAGAAGATATACTTTGCTGTCCCAACTTGATTGTCGTCTTTTTGGACTTGAATCAATTAAGGAACAATATGCGCTTGACCCTGACTTTAAGGATGTGTTGCTCAATTGTAAAGAGGGACGTACATGGAATAAGTTTGTGATCAATGATGGCTTTGTGTTTAGAGCTAACCGCCTATGCATTCCAGTTGGTTCCGTTCGTCTTTTGTTGATGCAGGAAGCGCATGGAGGAGGATTGATGGGGCATTTTGGTGCCAAGAAGACGGTGGACGCTTTGGCCTCACATTTCTTTTGGCCACAAATGAGGAGAGACGTTGAGAGGTTCGTTGCTCGCTGCACAACATGTCAAAAAGCTAAGTCTCGTTTGAATCCACATGGTTTATACATGCCACTACCTGTTCCTTCTATTCCTTGGGCGGATATTTCTATGGACTTTGTGTTGGGATTGCCTAGGACTAAGAGGGGGAGGGATAGCATTTTTGTTGTTGTGGATCGTTTTTCAAAGATGGCACATTTTATACCATGTCATAAAAGTGATGATGCTGTTCATATTGCTGACCTCTTTTTCAAAGAGATTGTACGTTTGCATGGTATGCCTTCTACTATTGTTTCAGATCGCGATGCAAAATTTTTGAGTCACTTTTGGCGTACTTTGTGGAACAAGTTGGGTACAAAATTATTATTTTCTACCACTTGTCATCCACAAACTGATGGGCAAACAGAGGTGGTGAACCGCACTTTAGGCACCATGTTGAGGGCTGTTTTGAAGAAAAATTTGAAGATGTGGGAAGAATGTTTGCCTCATGTGGAGTTTGCATACAATTGGGCAACACATTCCACCACAAAAGTAAGTCCTTTTCAGGTAGTGTATGGATTCAACCCCCGTGCTCCTATTGATATTTTGCCTTTGCCTACTAGTGAGAGGATTCATACGGATGCCAAAGAACGCGCTGATTTTATTTTGCAAATGCATGAAACAACTAAGCACAACATTGAAAAAATGAACGAAAAGTATCGAATTGCTGGTAGTAAAGGTAGAAAGGAAGTTAAACTTGAACCGGGTGATCTAGTTTGGTTGCACCTACGAAAGGATAGATTTCCAGATTTGAGAAAGTCTAAGTTGATGCCTAGAGCTGATGGTCCTTTCAAGATAATTGAGAAGATTAATGATAATGCATACAAACTTGAGTTGCCTCCCGAGTTCGGGGTTAGTCCTACCTTTAACATTTCAGATTTGAGGCCTTACTTGGGAGCAGACGATGAGCTTGAGTCGAGGACAACTCCATTTCAAGCGGGGGAGGATGATGAGGACATCACCTCTCCGGATGCACATGATACTCCGCTGGATATTCAAGGTCCAATCACTAGAGCTCGCGCACGACAATTGCATTTAGAGGTGAGATCGTTCCTAACCAATTCATTTTATGATTTTAAGAATAGATTGCTATTCAATGATTATATTTTGATTAGGAACAAAGGAGAGGACCAGGAGATGCATGGAGAGAGGCTTGGAGGCGTGGAGGACCAGCAAGGACATACAGCTCGAGTTGGAGACCCAAGCCAAGTCGACTTCGAGTCCACCTCGGTGTCCAGGAGCAGCCCACAGTGATTTGGATGCCCAGACCGCATACGGACTCCGTTTTGGATGTTCTATATATGGTTGGAAAGTTTAGAAGATCTATTTTCCAATGGCACTGGTTCCATGCCTAAATTCATCCTGAGTCAACGGGAATCGTCGAAACAAGATGGCGTCCAGAATCTGTCCTGGCGCTGCGTCGCCTTATTTTGGCCTTTGGGCCGTGTATCGACATTGGGCCCATTAGGGGCGCGTCCAGGGGGTCGACCACGACCCTAACCCCTATATAACAGTAGCCGTCACCTTTGTTAGGTTTTGGGTTTTGCTTAGATTAATCTGTCAAGAACAGTTTCGCCGTCATCGGTTTGTAAAACCCCAACTCGTGAGCTTAATCATTCATCCGCAAATTTGGTTTGCATTCTTCCTTGTTCTTGCTTGTGTTCTTCGATTCGCAGGCAAGGATTAGCCTTCTTGGCAAGGTCGACCGTGCATCGCCGGTCGATAACCTGAGGAGACGTTGTGCTGCGATTGCGGGGTTCGGAACGTGTTGTTCGGAAGCCGGATCGATTTGCGTAGCGACTCCGCCCAAATCGTCGATTAACTGAACCTTTCGGAAGATTGGGACCCTAATCCACATCAAAAGTACCCTTTTGTCCTCACGAGGTTGAAACGCTGCCCAAATTATAACTCAAATTTTTGCTAAAGAACTTAACAATCTGTCCAACTAAGGGTCGTAGAACTCAACTTTCCTAATAACTTTTATTTTTGGTGCTTTGCTTAAATCTGAGCAGAAGCCCTTCAAAAACCCGAAATACCAATCTGTGTTGTTTTGTTTTAAAACATGCAGGGTCCCAACTTTGGGGCTCTCTATTTTGAAATTTCTAATATGAACTCGAGCTGAGCCCTATATTAAAGTTTTAGAGATTTGAAACCTTAATAACTTTTCTTTAAGTACCAAGTTTGAAATATACCCCAAAAGCCTTCAAAATCCAGATCAAAGTCCCCTAGTTTGGTCAACTCAGCTTTTTTTTTTGGCAATCCCGGTTAAGTCTGGAAATCAGCCCGACCTGGCACCTTAGGGCGGGTTTATCTCTTAAAAGTTGAGTAGAACATTAGAAAATCCCTTTATAAAAGTTGGAGAGCTAAGTTTTTACAAGAACTTTGTTAATTGGACCTTGATCCAATTCACCTCCAAAACTTCTTGTTTTTGTAGCTCAAGTCAGCCTAGAGCCCTGAAAACCAGTCAAAGCCTCCGTTTCTCTCTAAGTCCTGAAAACCGGTGTTCCTCCAAACTTTGGAGTTTTGAATCTCCAAACCCACCACAATTTTGAACTCGGTCAAATTACAAAAGTTGGACTTTGGTCTGTGTAGTACAACTTTTGTAAAGAAAGTCAACGTGGTGCGGTTTGAAAATCGGGAGATCAAGAGGCTCAAAGACAGGCTTGGCAAAAGATCTCGCGAATCCGTCGGTCAGAGCGCACCCAAGCGCGCGTGCGTCGCGATTCAGAGCGCCACCGCGCGTGGTGCGGCCTCACCGGCAAGTTCTGCCTCGCCCAGTCGCCGACCGTGACAAGATGGGTCGACGTGCCTCGCTCCCCAGTCGCGCGCAACGACGACCTGTAGCCCCTCCGCTCTGTCCCATCTCGCCCGCCCGAGGCCTCGCCGGCCACGCCAGGCACGCTGCCGACGGCTCCGCCGTCGCCCTGGCCACTCCGCGACTGAAGACCGGCCGCTGCTGTGCCAGTGCCGCCTCGCCTCCCGCGTGCAATCTGCCCACCAGGATCTTCGGCCGCGCCCCAACGTCTTCTGACCCTCTCGTCAAGACCTCCTGCCGCTGTCAAGCGCGCACCCCGCGCCTAGCTACCAGTGCGCCGCCGCCTCCGCCAACTACCATCCCGGCAGTGATGCTTCGGGACTAGCCTCACCAACCCAGCGCCTCAACAAAGCCATCACTCCCGTGCACGCCCGTTTCGCCCGCACCTGCCACCTCGCCTGCAGCGCCCTCGCTTGCCGCGCTCCTTCCCTCTCCTCTGTCTGCCAATGGCGCTGTCGCTATTAATGGCCGCAGCAGCGCCCGGCTTCCCTTCGGTCCCGCTCGCCAGAACCACAACCCCGTCTCGTTCGCCGCTCTGCTCTGGCCCTATAAATTGGAGCCCAGCACTGCTGGTGCCCCTTTCCCCGCTCGCCCGAACCTCGCCGTGCCTACCCTGTTTCCAGTCCCCGCGCCACCGCCTGAGCTCTCCGTGGAGCTCCCCCTTCCGCCTGACCCCACGCCCTACCAACACCACCAGCCGCTTCGCCAACCTCTCACGCAGCTCTAGAGCTTGCTTGTTGCCCGCGAGAAGCACCAGCGCCGCCGGAACACCGCCGGACCCCGCCGCCAACAGAAGCTTTCTGCCTTCCACCATTCTGTCCCGTCCAAGCCTCCCCATCACTCCCAACCGCTTCAAACCGGACCAAAGTGAGCCCGTAAGCCCTCCCGGCCACTCACCGCCCCAAGGTCATCGGCGCATCGCCGGGATTTTACCCGCCGCCGCCACCCGCACGCCCGAGGACCCAATTGCTTTTGGGAAAGGTGAACTAGGGGCCTTAGTGTTAAAACCTAGGACCTTTACGCGATTAAACCCTAGACCTAGGGGCTAGTCTGCAAGTTTACCTCGGTTTAAATGATTTAATCAGCAGAAATCGTGTTTAACTTTGGAAATTCACCAAAATTCGTAGAAAACTCAAAACAATGCTAAATCAATTTTTCTAGGCTCATAATAAAGATTAGTTTTTAATAAAAATAGTTTTGGCATATGTCACTTTTGGAATTAATGTGGTATTTTTTAATTCTTGATTAAGCCATCTAAATCATAACAAATCATAGAAATATGATAAAAAGATGAAACCAACTCTCATATGTTTGTTTCAAGCAGTAGAAGCTAGGAAAACTATTTTGGAGCTGGCTCATGTGTACTACTCCCTGTTTTAGTTTTTACCATGTGTATATAAGGTTTTTTTTTCATCTTTTCGCATAACAATTAATCTGGAGCTGAGAAAAATATGGAACCTTCTGATCTAGATCAGTGATGTAACTCAATTTGTGGGAAAAATATGGAAACCACCAAAAATAAATAGATGAACCCCTTTTCTATTTAGGGAAAGGTAAATAGGGTAAATGCTTTGAGATTTTTATCTTTCGCAAAAATTGTTAAATCCAAGCTACCTTAAGGAAATAAAGGCTATATTGGAAGAGATACAAAGGAACATTCATAAATAGAATAACTTCCCGATCCAAAGCTTAACAAAGTGATGTTACATATATGTACACAATCGCCATCAAACCAACCCCGACCTATACCACACCCCACCTTTTTTTATCTAACTAAAGAAAGTTCAGAATCTTGTTTAGGTGATTGTGGCCTATATAACTTATTCTTCTTCAGCACTAATTTGTGTTTTCGTCCTATGAAAAGTTGAGAATTTAACTTGATGCATTGCATTTCGTGTAGAGCTGAACCTCACAGACAGAACCTATGAGCTTCACCCGTCATCGGAGGAAGAAGACGTAGCTGAGCCGCCTACAGGAGCCGAACCTGAGCACACTGAAGACCAGTTCGCTACCACCACGCTTGAAGGCAAGCCCCGGAGCATAAATTCCTATCTTTAACTACTTGCAATACGTTGGTTGCTTGATATACAGTGTTCGTGATCAAGTGTTTGAAAGTACTAATCTCATACCTAGTATGGGATGGGGAAGCCTAGTACCTGATTGAACCAGGATATGAGCGGTTCATTCCACTGTCTCTGGAACGGAGTTCCCTTACGACCGCATGTGGTGACAAGTGCGGTCATAAAACGGCAGAGGCCTGATTTATGGGGCCTTGTACCAAGGGAAGTGGGCCCAACACGAGTCTGGGAATTGATAGGGACGGCGGACAAGTGAAGCGACCCTTCGTGGTGCGCGGATGTCGTGAGATTAGATTCACCATGCATGGTTAAGAAATTCGAATCAATTCGTCTGCCTCTCACAGTTTGGGACTACTTGATCCCTATGCTACACTGAGTAAGAACGGACTTGATGATGATTTCAGTATTACTGCTTGTCATTAATTGTCTGAGAAATTATGCTTGTTTAGTGTAGTTTCTAATTTAGACAAGTAAATGAACTTAGAACCTGTGGCTAAAATATTGAAAGTAAGGACTTACTGTAGTCGCTTTTGGCAAAACAAACCCAAAGCCAAAGAGCTTGCATGTCTAGGCGTTGGTGGATTAGAACCACTGGTCGGTTAAGTCTTGTTGAGCGTAGTCGCTCAGCCTTGTTGTGGCACATCTTTTCAGGTGATGTTGATGCCCCTGAGTTTGCTGCAAGTGGCACTTGGCCTCCCCAGCTTCCGCCTGGGTGGACGGTCGAGTGGGATCCCTCCTCGGACGGCGAGGACCGGGACCATTGATGTCATGATTGACCTCGTCATGACGTCCGGCATCAGCGTTAGCTTCCGTTTGTTTATTTCCGCTGCTTAAGAACTCTGCAAACTACGTTTGAATTTTGAACTTGATGCTGTAATAAATTAATGCACTTGGTTATTTTGGCTGATCTATTGTATTCTCTGGAACCACTCACCTTCGTGTGAGCTATGCTTTCTCGGCCCTGTGAAGTGGTTTATCGGATGGAATCCGACG